>NW_026854288.1:0-116834 GCF_026571515.1 Ruditapes philippinarum
TAAAATGTTAAAATTAAAATATCCATAAATATTAAATTATTTTACAAAAAATAAAATTGTTTTCTGAAACCTTTACTTGCATTTTGAATAAAATGAAACATACGTGACATCCTATATGGGGATAAATATAAGGAACTGCTTAAAGTACTAAATTTTCCAAATATTAAGAAAGTGGAAAGTTGAATGTTTTGAAAAAAAATTGCTAAATACAAAAATTTGTGTATTCATAATTCGGAACCTTTATAATTATATTTTGTGATATATAATTCCTTTGAAAGAAGAACATAAAAATAATCAATTTCCAAAATTGACTATTTTTGCTTTCTACGAATATTTAACTTTTGAAAGAAATTTTGACTTAAAATTAGCAAGGTTTACCCAACTTCTTTTTGAAATTATTCTGGGTTTAGAAAGTCCCTCTAGATAGGAGAATTTACAGATTTTGATATATTTTGCAGACATTTGTTATTAATATGCAGCCAATATGTTGCATCATTAGATGTGAAATTCTCGTTACCGAAGAAATACAGTGCCATTACCGAAATAAATGCCATCCTGTTATATCATAGTTTCTTGTTCAAAATATTTCTGGCAAACTTGCATAATACCCTAAACTTTTACTTCAGCGATAAAAAATGACACAAAGACAACATTAAATTTTAAATATTTTTCAACCTCAAATGCTTTATTTTATTGAGAATGGGCGAAAGTTTTAAGTAGGAAGTAAAATAAAATTTTGTTTTTGAGCATTTTATTAGATTCTATCTTCTTTATATAGTTATATATTATATCAGATCATGCATCTTACACTTACTGATTTTTTTCTAGCTTGTTATCACGTTTTCTAACACGACCCGCGGTTTTCCCTATTGAACATAGAAGAACCGAAAGTGTGTGTTATTATGCTATAAAATCACTGTTTGACGTACTATATTTAGACATGTTGACGTATTCATTTATACATGTGACGTAACCACTATAAAAATCCGACGCGTGACAATAAGTAACGGAAGCAAATCAGGCGCAAATTTTGCATAATATCAGGTACGGCAAAACCTTTATTTGGGTTGATGTCGTGTAGAAAATCGTTAAATAATTATATCCAAATCTGTGATGTTATCGCTTGATAACATCACTGTTTGTCGTTCGGATGCGCATCATTACATATCACTCGGCCCTCGTGATATAAAATCCTGGCATCCGACCTCCAAACATTGAATGTTATTGAAGCGATAAATCACAGTTTGGGGATATATTATTTCTTAATGATATTAAATACGGGACATGAATCAACAAACTTATTTATGGTATAACAGACCTTCCAGTTATAAAACCAATTCACGTTAATTATAAAATCTACATGCGATGTTAGATCTTAACATTGTCAATATCAAAATTTAGATAACCTTACACTAGCTCGATTGATAAAATTCAACGCTCAAGTACCTTTAAGGGATTCAAGTGCAAATAAAAATCAGTTTTTTATCAGACAATATGACAACCGGAAATGTAACCTCAAATCATGCATTTTAAATTTTACCGGTAATTTCAAATTTCTGATATGCGCAAACATTCAAACTGTAAAAAAGAAAATGAAATGATTTCATTTTGAGGGAGAAAATAAAGTAGAAATGACTGTTCATTCATTAAAAATTGCACTGTGGTTTTATTCAGGCGTTGAATATACGGAATATCTAATGGATAAATAATGCAGAAGCTACTAAAATAAATAGTTAATGAATTAATCGTTTGTGCAGGCATTTTTGTGAAAAAAAAAATATTATTTCAACGGCTAACTCATTTTTTCAATGAGCGTTTGGGTAAAGTTACAGCACATGAGCCACATGCCCTATTGTGAAATTAAAATCATGAATTAGATTTTTATCGAAATCTACTGCAATAGCTTAGCGTATCAAAGTACACAAAGGGTCTTACGGGTTTGATTTCAATGGATTCAGACACGGGTATCCGAATAAACAATTATTTTACAGTCTCTGTGTATATGCAATAGTTTAATAATCTTAACGTGGATTTACACATTGCCTTTGTTATGACGTATTTTTTGTGTCTTTAAATTTCTTTTGGATATTTCGAATATTCGGATGATAAACTTTTGTATATATTATTTGGATACTTGTATCTATGGTGTCTCCATCAACTTCACCAGAAAAGCCTTCGAAACCAAAGGTAAGTTATAATTAATGTCATTATTTATAATTAATGTTGCTGTATAAAAGGAGTTGTTAACAATACGCGTTATAGGAAATTCAGTCACCTACCCACTTTCATTGACAGTTCAATCGGCAATTGTCGAATAAACGCTCCGATTTTATTATCTTCAGTCTTAGAAATTGTGGCTTCTCAAGTAATTTCAGCTCAAATGCATAGAAGTCAATAAATAACATGGGGAGTGTCCAATCTTTCAGTATAAAATTCTACTATGTCATTTTATTATCGAACCCCTATCAATGCTTATTCAAAACGTAATATACACTTACATTGCCCTATGACGCGTTTTTAAACACATTAATAAGCTACCTGAAGAGCTTTCTCTTATGACAAAATCTTAAAGCATGAGCGAGATTCGAATCCCTATTGTTGATTTAAAAGTCTGTGATATTAACCTCTCAGCCAGAGAGACCATATGAAGAAACATTGACGTGACCTGAGTAGGGCTCGAACCCATGATCACTGGTTTGAGAGGAAGACACCATAACCATTAGGCCATAGCTTCCTTTAAATTACAAAAGAATGTTCACCTTAAATAGAAAAGTATATGAATTAATATCTATTATTGGTTTAAGTTTCCTCTGTTCAACCGGCTCTTGCATGAAAGTCTGTCCGGGAGGGTACCGGCACGGAACGGTAATTATCCTGAGTGTCCAGCTACAGCCCCTGTGCTCTTGTGCTCCTCTAAAACAAGTATTGACGACATGGCAAAAGAAACTGTTCATAAAGGTATGTTTTTTTTTGTATATTTTTATTTTTAATAACATATGTTTTTTCTACTTTCTTTGCTTTCAAGTCAATATATAATTTGTTATGAATTAAAAATTCTATATATAAATTTGCCATTGTCAGTCATTATGAATGTCTTGTTAACATTGTACGTGCGTCAAACTGAATAAATGTCGACACTTTCAAAAACATATAAGAAACTGTATACGGAATATACGGAAATTGCCGAAGGTCCCCAAATTCATACGCAAAAAACAACTGCGATTTTGATGTTTTCAATATTTCAACATATCAACTGTAGTACCTGTTGAAATTTCTTAACAGGTAACAAGTTTAACTCAAACTTTTTATCTTAATTTATTTTTCTAGTATATGAATGAACACGTTTTGTATCATGAAAAAGCACTTCCTGTCTTGATAAAACGTTTGCCATTATTATCTTATCAATGTCATTCAACGGCAAATTTACAACAAAACATTTCAACCTACAGGTATCAAATTCAGTTCAGGACAAATCTTATCAAAACATGTATATTATATACCTTATGCCATAAACTTTTAAATGGTTAAATTATATGTATTCATTTTGTGTAAACATTTATTTTTGTTTGAACATCATATTATTTACAACAAATATTATTAAATTGTGTACACCGTAACTTATTTTAATTTCAACAGTCTCACTCGTCATGTCTTACATGGTATGAAGAATGGAGAAGAAGAAAATGAAACATCTACATGCAAAATAACTAGTTCACATTTTATGTATTTTGATTAAAAGTAACACTTAACATTTCTTTATAGACTTATTTGAATTTCACAAGTCGCATCACGTAATACTGTTAGTTTGCACATATTAATGTGACTTTCTTTGTCCAGAAAAAAATCTGAATACCAAAGAAGATGACAACCTAGAAGAATACCCTATCAAACTCCTGTATCCTCCAAAACAAAGTTAAAACGTCAGCTCTCTATAGATACAGTTGATCAAACAGATGAACTACGTGTCAGAAAAAGACTTGCAATTTTACGCCAGTCAGATTAAGGTCAAGACATACCAACGAGGCAAGATGAGGTTGACGGCGGTAGACCATCTTCTTCAGCCAATGTTGTTCATTTTGATAAACCTAGACACTACACAGCTAGTGTATATGAAACACGAGTAAACACCACTAAACGTGTTACAGTAGTCACAAGTTATGTTAAAATTTGGATTATCATTTGGTCAGTTGAATGCTTCTCCTTGTGTAAATAGTCAATCGTTGCAAATCAGATTCCAATTATTCAGTTTAATTTGCTTGCGTCACGTAGAGCAGAATTGAATGTCAAAACAGCTTTGTCATCGTATACTATTGTGAAAGCTGTAATCTGCTTGTTTGAAACTATCTGATTTTTTTTATATTAATGGCTGCTTTAGATGATAGTCATTTTGGTCCGAAATTGTCGAAGAAGACGCAGGATGAATAAATATTTTTTTTTCAGATATTTCCTCCCTAATTACTTTTACGTTGGATTTCTTTTTCAGGAAATGTTTAGGAAACAATAACAAATAATAAGTCATTCATCGAGATATGGACGGAATAATGACGAAAGAATAACATGTTGCACTTACATTTCTGTGTGATTAAATTTACTTGTGGTTGATTTTACTCAAGACTGACTGACAGTTTTCTTCTAATTTGGTCTAAAGCTGTAAAGGTCAATATAAAGGTCAATGTCACTTTTTAAAAGGTAACTGTAGATTTGTTATACATTATGATAATGTCAAGACAAAACAGAAATATGTTAGAATTTATGCTTTTGCTTCTAATTCATAGTTCAAACAAAAATAGTTTAAACGTGTTATGTTTAAAAAAATGATACTGGCATATGTCACAAAGCCAAATGTTAAATCGTTAAAAATTTATGGGATATTCAAGTTTTTTATAAATGCAGGATATATATAACAAAAAGAACACAAACCTTTACAGTGAAAATACGGAAAAAAATAAATGAAAATACGATTTGTCCTTTATTATTATATCTAGCCATTTCTTTAATAAAATAAATGGTATTTACCCTCATATCTTTAAAACAATAATATTAAAACAAGTAACTCATTCAACAGCGTACGTAACAGATACACGAAATATTTACGTTCTATAACATAGAAAATTCTAAAAGGAGGCACACTCAAGAGAGCAGTGAAAGCAAATTAAAACAAATATTTAAAAAATCGCAGACTATTTACATAAGTGATTACGGAGAATGCTACATCTCCGTCAACTGGCCCTGTGTTTAACCTTCAAATTTAAAGTTCCATTTGGCCTCAGAAATGCATACGTTTTTATTAATTCTAGAGAACGTCAAACATGTGTTTAATAATGTTTAGATAATGTATTTTAAGCATGAAAGATGCTATTTCACTGAGGAGGATAGTTCAGAACATGTTAGTTTTATGTTGTAATGTATAAAAGTAGTATTTTGACTTCTATACAAAATAATGTTTAAATTGGAATATACATATTGGCAACAGAAAAAAGAATCAGAAAATAGTTCATGCATATTGGTATAACGTTTGTTTGTGCAAAGTGTAACAAGATACTTAAAAAATGAAAAGTAAAATTGATAGCATTTCTGAGGCATAAAAGGAATCAGTGGCCCTTAAAGACTAGATATATATCAAGACACTGAGGTGAAAGTATCCTTAAATAAATGTAGTATTCCAATGTATTAACAACATGGTTAGGCAAAGCAACAGGCCCCTGATTATTAAAAATCCTCATTAAGATTGTTAGAAATTAAGGAAAACTAAATGAAATAATACAAAAGCATCAAAATGTCGTTAAGAGTTTAAAAAGCGTGCCTTCCGATATGTTCGTCGCTTATATCTTTACATTTATGAAATTGTTAATAACTTTTAACAAATCCTTAAATCAATTTTGACAGCACGGTTCTCGACTTCAGATTCCATGTGTCTATAAATTATAGAGAGTTGTTGCACAATTTTTCGTGCAGTCACAAATGCAGAAGCACGAGGACGCATTTAAAGTTCTTATGAAAATCGATTTGAATTGTCCGAACGGTTCTGCAGAGTTAAAAATGCATATTAGTGTAACAAATACATTTTGAGCACATTATAAGAGGTATTAATAACGAAAACATTCTAGTTAAATACCCTATGTAGTCTAGACATTTTACAATTAGACAAGAGAGACATTTGTTCAGTTACAGATTACCTCCCCTGAACCAAATGAATAACCTGGCGATAAAGGTTATCGAGATATCATGTAAAGATTTTACACTGCAGTCTTACTCTTGACGCTCTTCTTTCACTGACATTTTTGTAGTCACATTTGAAAATAAATAGCAAAACTAGTGTGTTTATATGTAAGAGATCGAAATATATTTTACAGAAAATCTACAACAGATAATATTGACGAGTAATATTATACTTTTCACGTGCAATATATACAAATTTTCGATTTTTTTACGTGCAAAATATACAAGATTATGAAACAAGAAAATAAATTCTGTACAGATGATTGAAATTTGTAACAATTTTACAGGAAGTAAAAACAAAATGCGTGCTTCTATTAATCATGCACACACAGAGTCAGGTCTGCTACAAAAAATATTGCACTCTTAATTAGCCTCGGTACTGTTTATTTTATAGCTGTACCAAAATTCCATCCGAATCTTTATTTTTAAATTTATTTTCCAATGGAAATTTGTACCAGTATTGTCAATTTCAGATCCAGTATTGTTGTTGTTTTTAGAATTTTCTCTTGATTTTCAGTGCGACGGTAGACAAATTTGTCAATAAGGTCTTAGTTTTAACTTCATGTCAAGTCTTTATTTCTTTATTTGATAATTTGATTTACTCAAGCATTCAGCCATAATATTTCTTTTCTACAAAATACAAATACATTCAACATTTTATCATAACAATATTTTAAAAAGAGGACACTTATCTAGTTTATTTTTCCATGACCTGATTTTCATTTTACAATTTATCATTCACGTGATAGATAACAAAGTCATCTTGTGATATTAACGCATGCGCTGTAAAATTGTGTTTCAATATCGCAATGGCGGAGTTAAGTCCTGGATTAAATGATATAATCTTTACGGACTGTATGTGAGAAAATTACGGTAAATATATTTCATTTATTTTATGTGATGATTTGTTTTATCAAATAATGTAGCTGGTTAAATCATCTTGATGTATAACATTTTAAAATGGTCGTAAAATCTGTTTTGCCGAAAACGAAAGTAGGAGAGGGCCAAAGTGGGCGTTTTCTAGCCTGTAGAACAATACAGATTGAAAAATAAAAGCTTTAATTTTCATTCAGGAAGTTAACATAGCTACAATAACATAGTTTTACATTTTATATTTTATTTGCATGATTTAATTAAATTATTTTCATATCAAAATATGTACAGAAATTAAATACAGTACAACCCCGGAAGAGCAAAACCCATTCAAATACAAATATTGAGGTTGTTCCTGAAAGATGTTACAGATACTCATTATAAAGGTTTACTGTAAGGAAAATTAAAACTGTCCTTGCCAGGTTTTTGTTTTTTATGAACAATCTTAATACATTCGTCTATAAATTTCTCTTTTAACTCAATGCCACTTACTGGATTTAAAAAGATTGCAAAGTAAAAGGGCTTTGTTGATGTCAAATCGGATTACAGTCATTTTTATTGCCTATTAGAACGTTAACGGTTAAATATAATGCCAAATCTATATTTATTCAGATATACCAAAATATTAATGTTCTTACCCTGTGTATGATCTTACGTCGCAACATTCCAAACATTTAATCGGGAAATAGGAATAACGATTTAACGTAAATTGTGCTGATTGACATGTACGTACATATTGAATAAAATTTACTCTATTTTAATGCAGATTTGTTAACTGGTTATGGACGTAGGCATAAAGTGTATGGTTAATGAAAAATAATGTATAAGGGGTTAAAATGAGAGACTCCAAATAGACAATTTAGGCCGAAACTAGAAAGAGAAACCAGAAACCCATTTATTCTAGTTGAACCAATATGAAAATAAGCATCATTTGGATTTTTGTTACTTAGAGTTTTACGAAAACTGCATTAGAATATAGCTTTATTACTGTATCAATTGAAGCAAAGTAGAATAAAACCAGAAAAAATATGTGGCTTTTTACTTTTCTAGTTTTAATAGAGTCACAGGAATATAACATCACAAGTATGAAGAACATGATAGGCTATTATTAAACATTATCAGGTGCAATTATAAAACTGATAATCGATATTGAAGTAAGTTGCTCCTTACTAAGACTTAGCGTCGAATAAAATTATTTAGAACATATTTGTGCCGCTTTTCCGATTCCGTTAAAACAGTATTAAACATACATGCATATATTGTGCCATGCCATGGCATCATTTCCGGTATACAGAGAAATGTTAGCGTTACACTAAAGACGTGTCATTGAATTTGCGTTATACAAAAACGTAAGCCTTACACTATAGGCGCGTCATTGAATTTGCGTTATACAAAAACGTAAGCCTTACACTATAGGTGCGTCATTGAAAAATGTATCTTTTTCAATATTAACACACTTTTATTTAAAGAAACATATCTCCCTCCTTCACCATTTTATCTGTTTTGTTCCTGTATGGCCTACTGTTATCAGGGGAAAGGGGTTTTTGGTCCATGAACGTCGATATCTAATGTTGATTTGTCCTAATATTATGTTAGGCGTTATGGATGTAGCGGGATATTTCTTTTTTTTGTTAGTCAATACAGCTTTAAGGAATGAAATGGTTCATATGGCAAGTCGTCAGCGCAGAGAAGTATTAATATTGCTGATGTTGCTGATAATTATTTTAGATCTAGTATTGTTCATAACTCATCTTGAATGTCACCTAAACTGGTATTTTAAATTCCGTTTCCACCGGGAATGATTCCTTTACTGATATTGTCAACTCGAGTATTTCTACAATATTTACTGGATAACCAGTAGCACGTAAGACAATCTCGTCAATAAGATATGTCTATGCAAGATAATTTTATCATAAGGTAAAAAAAGAGGACAAATATCTAGTACATTTTCGCTATGACCTGATTTTCGTCTATCAATTCAGTATTCACGTGATTGATAACAATTTCATCTTGTGATAATGGCGCATGCGCTTTAAAATTATGTGTCCATACCGCAATGGCGGAGTTAAGTCCTGGATTCAATGATATAAACTCTACGGAAAATATATAAGTAATTAAGGTAAATATTGATTTTTATTGGATGATAATTTTATCAAATTATGTAGCTTCTTAAACCATTATTAATCTTGATTGACAACATATTGAAATGGCCGAAACATGTGTTTGTCGAAATCGAAAGTAGGAGTGGGCCAAAGTGGTCGTTTTAATACCTATACAGAAATGAAAAAAATGTGTGGATTTTTATTTCAAATTTTCTACACGATTTAACGTTGCTACAATAATACATATTTATATATATTTTATATGCAGGTTGTAATTGAATAATTATTATATCAAAATATTACAGTAAAACCTCGGTAGTGCGGAACTCAATCATATAAATCATATACGAACATTAAGGTTGTTCATGAAAGACGTTGTCCAAAAGACGTTTAACTTACTGTAAAGGTTTACTTTAAGGAGAATTGAAACTGTTGCTGTTCCTTGCTTATTATAAAATACTCCCTTATAAATTTCCCCGTAGATTTCTCCTAAAAGTCAAGGACAGATACTTGATATAAATAAATTGAAAAGAAAAAGCCCTTCACATGATGACATTATTTTCTCTTTTTTTTTTTATTTATTCTTTATTCTATGTTCGGCAGTTAGAAATCATTCTTAATTAATCTTAATTATTCATGGCTTGCCGATACTTGATTTTTTTTTTGTAAAACATTACCATTTATTTTGCTGCCAACTTACAAAGACTGCCAACAAGCTTGATATTTTTATTCAATAACTATTATATCTTCCTTTATGTCTAGCGAGGCAAAATTATTTGCTTATTTTCTGTCGATCCTTGCCAATTATTATTGTATGAAATATATAAACTACAACATCTGAAAACTTTTATAAATTCAACTCGGTTATCTTGTTTATATTTAAACTTCATCTGGTTTTCATTAAAACGTTATCTTATTTCGATTAAAAAATGTGGGATCGAAATTTTACCCTACTCAAAGGAGTATTCAAAATACGCTTACACATTCATTATATTTAAATATTGACACATTTAAAGCAGCACGCCTCTAGATTCATCCTAACGTTCATGAAAATTTTAAAAAGCGATTTTAGAAGTTTATTTGCCATACAACTTCATCCAACAATATTTGCAAAAAGGTAAACATAAAGATATGCATACCTGTTTAAACCAGAAGACCTATTTTGACCTATTCCGAACACGTACATGTATTTTATTATCAGACTGAACCCAAATGAAAACGTTTCCGCGTTTCTTATCAGAAATAAAATGTTCTTTAATGTTGAAATATATGAATGAGTATTTGTGAGAAAGTGTGCCAACATTTTATTTGAGGTATATGTATTAAATTATAATCATTTATTTAAAATGCGCTTACTGTAGGCCACTATAATATAAAAGGAAAATCGTTACTTAAAATATCCTACAATGTTATTATTTTAAAACAAGTACTGTACGTGTAGTGTATTATTAATATACATTTATCGCAGAAAACTGAATAATGAAATAAAATGCAGAATATAGAGCAAAACAATTAATTTCATGTCAATACATGTTTATTGTATAGTTACAAGCTATTGCAATCCTTTGATGAAAATAAGATAATATTATGTTATATCAAGTGTTTAGTGACATGTAACTATACATACATTTTAAAAAGTTGTTACTGTTTGTTTTATAGGCTATTTAAGCCTTAAAAATGAAATCCTCTTTATTTTTTAAAAACTTTAATTTTTTGTCTAAAATGTTTCTAACTGGCCCTATATCTGAGCCATCTTTAGTTTTTAGCTCACCTGTCACAAAGTGACAGGGTGAGCTTTTGTGATCGCTTTTCGTCCGGCGTCCGTCCGTCGTCCGTCCGTCCGTAAACTTTTGCTTTAAATGACATCTCCTCATAAACCACTGAGCCAATTTCATCCAAACTTAACAGGAATGTTCCTTTGGTGGTCACCTTTAAAAATTGTTCAAAGAATTTAATTCCATGCAGAACTCTGGTTGCCATGGCAACCAAAAGAAAAAACTTTTAATATCTTCTTTTAAAAAACCATAACAGCTAGAACTTAGATATTTGGCATGAAACATCTTCTAGTGAGTGTCTACCAAGTTTGTTCAAATAAAAGCCCTGGGGTCAAAATTGGCCCCGCCCCAGGGGGGGCATTGATTTTCCCTATATGCATATAGTAAAACCTTAAAAAATCTTCTTTTAAAGAACCCAAAGAGCTAGAGCTAAGATATTGGGCATGAAACATCTTCTAGTGAGTGTCTACCAAGTTTGTTCAAATAAAATCCCTGGGGTCAAAATTGGCCCCGCCCCAGGGGGTCATTGATTTTCCCTATATGCATATAGTAAAAACTTAAAAAATCTTCTTTTAAAGAACACAAAGAGCTAGAGCAAAGATATTTAGCATGAAACATCTTCTAGTGAGTGTCTACCAAGTTTGTTCAAATTAAAGCCCTGGGGTCAAAATTGGCCCCGCCCCGGGGGTCATTGATTTTCCCTATATGCATATAGTAAAAACTTAAAAAATCTTCTTTTCAAGAACCATAAGAGCTAGAGCTTAGATATTTAGCATTAAACATCTTCTAGTGAATGTCTACCAAGTTTGTTCAAATAAAAGCCCTGGGGTCAAAATTGACCCCGCCCCAGGGGGTCATAGATTTTCCGTATATCCATATAGTAAAAACTTAAAAAATCTTCTTTTAAAGAACCCAAAGAGCTAGAGCTAAGATATTTAGCATGAAACATCTTCTAATGAGTGTCTACCAAGTTTGTTCAAATAAAAGCCCTGGGGTCAAAATTGGCCCCGCCCCAGGGGGGTCATTGATTTTCCCTATATGCATATAGTAAAAACTTAAAAATCTTCTTTTAAAGAACTCAAAGAGCTAGAGCTAAGATATTTAGCATGAAACATGTTCTAATGGGTGTCTACCAAGAATGTTCAAATAAAAGCCCTGGGGTCAAAACTGGCCCCGCCCGGTGGGGTCATTGATGTCCCTTATATGTATAAAGCAAAAACTTAAAAATCTTCTTTGGAAAAACCCAATTAGCTAGAGTTTAGATATTAAGCATGAAATATCTTTAAGTAAATATCTGCAAAGTTTGTTAAAATAAACGCCCGGGGGTCAAAACTGGCCCTGCCCCATGGGTGTCATTGTTTTTAACTATATGTGTATAGTAAAAACTTTAAAAATCTTCTTTTAAAAAAGACATTGAGCTAGAACTTAGATGTTTAGCATGAAACATCTTCTTATGGGTGTCTACCAAGTCTGTTCAAATAAACAAATAAAAGCCCTTGGGTAAAAATTGGCCCTGCCGGGGGTGGGGGGGGCCTATATACAGGTGAGCGACCTCAGGGCCATCATGGCCCTCTTGTTTTTAGCTCACCTGTCACAAAGTGACAGGGTGAGCTTTTGTGATCGCTTTTCGTCCAGCGTCCGTCCGTCCGGCCGGGCCAACATTTGATTATTATGAGCTTCATTCTGTAGTTAAATAAAGAACATAAGCTCATAAAATTTAAAATTAAGAGCTATTTTTTGTTTTTATGAGCTTATTTTGCTTATGGACGTTGGTCCAGGTGGTGTTTATGAGCTCAATTGCCTCATAAACATCAAATATTGGTACGTCCGTCCGTCCGTCCGTCTGTAAACTTTTACTTTAAATGACATCTCCTCATAAACCACCAAGCCAATTTCATCCAAACTTCACAGGAATGTTCCTTTGGTGGTCACCTTTAAAAATTGTTCAAAGAATTTAATTCCATGCAGAACTCTTGTTGCCATGGCAACCAAAAGAAAAAAAATTAAATATCTTCTTTTAAAAAACCGAAAGAGCTAGAGCTTAGATATTTGGCATGAAACATCTTCTAGTGAGTGTCTACCAAGATTGCTCAAATAAAAGCCCTGGGGTCAAAATTGGTCCCGCCCCAGGGGGTCATTGATTTTCCCTATATGTATATAGTAAAAACTTAAAACATCTTCTTTTAAAGAACTCAAAGAGCTAGAGCTAAGATATTTAGCATGAAACATGTTCAAATGGGTGTCTACCAGGTTTGTTCAAATGAAAGCCCTGGGGTCAAAATTGGCCCCGCCCCAGGGGGTCATTGATTTACCCTATATGCATATAGTAAAAACTTAAAAAATCTCCTTTTAAAGAAGCCGAAGAGCTAGAGCTTAGATATTTGGCATGAAACATCTTCTAGTGAGTGTCTACCAAGATTGTTCAAATAAAAGCCCTTGGGTAAAAATTGGCCCCGCCCCAGGGTGTCATTTATTTTCCCTATATGCATTTAGTAAAAACTTAAAAATCTTTTTTTAAAGAACCCAAAGAGCTAGAGCTTAGATATTTAGCATGAAACATGTTCTAATGAGTGTCTACCAAGTTTGTTCAAATAAAAGCCCTGGGGTCAAAATTGGCTTCGCCCCAGGGGGTCATTGATTTTCCCTGTATGCATATAGTAAAAATTTAAAAATCTTCTTTTAAAGAACTCATGGAGCTAGTGCTAAGATATTTAGCATGAAACATGTTCTAATGAGTGTCTACTAAGTTTGTTCAAATAAAAGCCTTGGGGTCAAAATTGGCCCCGCCCCAGGGGGTCATTGATTTTCCCTATATGTACATGTATATAGTAAAAACTTAAAAAATCTTTTTATAAAGAACTCAAGGAGCTAGAGCTAAGATATTTAGCATGAAACATGTTCTAATGGGTGTCTACCAAGTTTGTTCAAATAAGAGCCCTGAGGTCAAAATTGGCCCCGCCCCGGGGGTCATTGATTTTCCTTATATATGTGTATATCAAAAACTTAAAAAGTATTCTTTGAAAAAACCTAAATAGCTAGAGTTAAGATATTAAGCATGAAACATCTTCTAGTGAGTGTCTACAAAGTTTGTTCAAATAAAAGCTCTGGGGTCAAAATTGGCCCTGCCCTGGGGGTCATTGATTTTCCTTATATGTGTATAGGATAAACTTAAGAAAATTTTTTTGAAAAAACCCAAATAGCTAGAGTTTAGATATTAAGCATGAAACATGTTCTAGTAAGTGTCTACAAAGTTTGTTCAAATAAAAGCCCTGGGGTCAAAACTGGCCCTGCCCCAGGGGTGTCATTGTTTTTAAGTATATGTGTATAGTAAAAACTTAAAAAATCTTCTTTAAAAAAACACAATGAGCTACAGCTTAGATGTTTAGCATGAAACATCTTCTGATGGGTGTCTACCAAGTTTGTTCAAATAAAAGCCCTTGGTTAAAATTGGCCCTGCCGGGGGTAGGGGAGTGCAGATCATTGTTTTTCATTATAAGTGTGAACATCATGAAACGTCTTCTTATAGGTGTCTTCCAAGTTTGTTCAAATAAAAGCCCTGGGGTTTAAACAGGCCCCGCTCCGGGGGCCTACATACAGGTGAGCGACCTTAGGGCCATCATGGCCCTCTTGTTGTATTTTAGCAACTAGTAAAGTTATGATGAATAAGTATTTTATATGGATATGAAATAACCATTTTGTTTACAGTTTGTTTACACCAATCATATTTTCTATTTGTGTCAGTTGTCAGGTGATAAGAATATCACATGTTGTAAATTTATTATTACAACATTATATAACAAATATTTGCTATTTTCCTAAAAATAAAAATCTAATTCATTTCTGAGGTGTAATGTGCCTTTAAACTTAAAATTTAAATGTTAAGTAAATTCATCTAGTATAGTATGTAAACATATAATTACACCAAGATTGTTATTAATTGTTTACTTGATATTAGAATGTTTATGTGTATTTTATGCTTAGATATGTTATGTCTTATGAACACATGCATCAAACATGTTTGTATTGACTTGGAATATAGATTTTGTAATTCTAGTTTATTTGTAAACATACAATTTACATGTACTTGATAACAAATAATAAAGAACCGTCTTGTTACATGTAACTATACATACATTTTAAACAGGTGAACATGTTTGATTTAAAGGTCCATAAAGCCTTAAAATGCAATCACTTTTATTTTTCAAAGGTTTTTATTTTTGGTGTTCAATTTTTCCCATTTGCCATATTTTTTGCATTTATGCAACTAGTACAGTTATAAGTATTTTATATGGAAGTTAAATTAGAATTTATATTTTGCTTCGCTATTCATATTTTCTGTTCAAATTAATTGTGTGCCAGTTGTCAGGTGATAAGAATATCACATGTTGTAAATCTATTATTACAACATAATAAAACACATATTTGCCCTTTTTTACAAAAATAAAAATCTATTCATTTCTGAGGTGTAATGTGCCTTTAAACGTTAAATGTATATGTAGAGTAAATTCATCTATATAGTATGCAAGAAAACAAATAATTACATGAAGATTGTTATAAATTGTTTGCTAGGTATATGATTGTTAATGTTTATGTCATGTTTAGTTATTTTATGTCTTATGAACACTTGCAGTAAACATGTTTGTTTGTTACTTAGAATATAGATTAAATCTTTCAAGTACATGCACATGATAAGCAAATCTATATTGTCCATATTTATGCTTAAACAATTCTGTATATTCAGTTAAGATAAGTTCAATGTGGAATACTTTATGTTAATTGTACACATATATGTATTTAAAGCTGCACGCCTTCAGATGAGCCAAATTAGTCTTTAAAAAAATCAAACTTGTGAAAATTTCCTAAGACTTTAAGAAAAGTAGAAAGACTCAAGCAATAATTTAAATGATATTTGCGATTAAAGACCAATTGTGTAGTATTTATTATAATTCTTCTACTGTGTGAATGTCGTGTGCAATGAATAGACTACATTCCTTGTTCAATTCACAATATTTACCTTAAAATAGACATAAAAATAATTCACGATAATTAGCATGAATCTGGAGGTGTAATGCTTTAACATGAATCATAAACTTGATAAGTATCTAGACAAGTAGACATAACTCTGTTTGTATAAATATAAACTTGTCTGAGAGCACTTATCAATTTGAAATGTGCACAATTCTATTCTCTTTATTTATTAGAACTATGTTTGTTTATTAGAATAAGTTTGTTTTAATGAAGAATTTGAAGTAAATAAATGATAAAAAACTGTTTAATTTGTCATAAGCAAGATGATGAAAACTAGCAAATTAAACAGGTATATTCGGTATTACATGTATATTAATTATAACTTTGTTTAAGTGTGTCTTGATTTGTAATTCTATTAATTGATAATTGATAAAGTTATGGAGAACTATATGGGATTTAAATTATAGCAATACACACTTCCTTTCAGCCATTGATTGACTAAAGATTATTTTTTTGTATCATGTCCAACAATAAATATAGTTTTTTTTTAACTTGTAGACTTTTAAATTTCCTCACTGTATTTAGAATGAATAGATACAACAAAAAATAACAACATACTGTTCTATAAGTGCAAATATAGTATGAATGTAAATTGTTTTTGATTAATTAAAAATAGCTTAATATGTTTTTTTTTAAATGGTGGCATGCATATCAGGTTAGAGAAATGTTAACAATATATAACTATTAGATCTTGTCACATAAACTTTATAGAGCACTGGGTTATGTTATTAATGTAATACAATCTACTTTTAAATAAGTAAAATGTATTTGTTTGCTTGTTTTGATAGTATGAGTGTGTGACTGTTCGTAATAAAAAAATGTACAGAACTCATTTGTGCAATTATTTATTTTTCCCTCTCCTACAGAACTAAATAAGGGCATATAACTTCTTAAAATTTTACTTTCTGATTTTTGATCTTCAAACATAGTATATTGATTTTTCATGACCAGTAGATGACCCCTATTAATTTTGGGGTCAAAGGTCAAGGTTACATTGACCTTGAAAGTAAAACATTTTCTAATCAATAACTTAAAAACTTTTAGGCTTAGAAACTTCGAACGTGGTATCATGATTCTTCATGACCAGAAGATGAGCCCTATTAATTTTTGGGTCAATGTCACTTTGACCTTAATTAATTTTGGGGTCAAAGGTCAAAGTTACATTGACCTTGAAAGTAAAACATTTTCTAATCAATAACTTAAGAACTTTTAGGCATAGGAACTTCAAACTTAGTATGATGATTGTTCATGACCAGTAGATGACCCCTATTCTTTTTGGGATCAAAACTTAAGACCTTTTAGGCCAAAGAACTTTAAACTTGGTATGATGATTGTTCATGACCAATATATGATTCCGATTGATTTTACACTCAAGTGGTCAATGTCATATTGACCTTGTAGGTAAAAATTGTGTCCGATCAATAACTTGACAAGCCATAGGCTGTTGACCCTTAAACTTTGTAGGTGCATTGGTCTTGGCAAGTAAATGACCGCTACTGATTTTGTGGTCATTGCTATAATGTCATAGTCATATTGACCTTGTAGCTAAAAACGATTTCTGATCAATTACTTGACAAATCATGGGCCTTTGGTCCTCAAACTTCGTCTATGGATTCTTCTTGGCGAATATATGACCCCTTTTTACTTTGGAATCAAAAGTCAAGGTCACCTCACCTTATCATGGTATGTCAAGACGGTTTCCTATTTATAACTGGACAACCGATTGACTCTTGACCTTCAAACTTCAGATGCATTGCTTATAGTCAGAAGATGACCGCAATGGTATTTTGGGGTCAATGGGACAGAGGTCAAGATCACATTGAGGTAAAAATGTTTACCGATCAATATTTCAACAACTCATTGGTGACGTTTGTAACTCCCGAAGACAGCGAAAAACATCATTCCTTTTTTATATGACCTAAATTGTGTTCGGTGCGCCAAAGTAAAGCAAAATTTTTAATTCTATAAGTCGCTTATAATTGGCAAAACTGTACATAGAGTTGCCATGCAACACAGCAGAACATCCATGCACTCTCATAGAGACTCGTCTGCGAAGCTTCTGTCGGAAATAGGCAGGCTCATTGATGAGTCATTGACCGAGAATACCAGCAACATTATATAACACAGAAATTTCTTTCTTTTCAAAGTTTTTTATGGTAGGCAGATCATTGCAGTTGCCACTAAACGTGAAACAAATAACATAATATATAAATATAGTCTTAATTAATGTCTTTGCAACGATGTGCTTGTAAGATAATAATTAGCTACATATCCTCTATATGTTAAATCACTAAAATTAATGGCATGGTTGCTAATTAGAAAACTTATAGGTATAGGTGAACCGTTTGAATGAAGGCTCAAGACAACAGTTGCCACTTAATGTGAAACAAACAACATAATATACATGTATACTAATATTAATGCATTTCTTTGCAACGATATGCGTGTTAGACAATAATAAGCTACATACCCTCTATATGTTAAATCACTTAAATCAATCATATGAAACATTGCTAATTTTGAGTCTTATAGGAGTCGATTGCCTTTGACAGTTGAGGCATCAAAATTGCAGCTGCCTTTCATCCCTGCATGATCGTAAGAGGCGACCAATTGGGTTCGCATGACCAGAGTATCTGCATCTCTTAGGTCCAACAGGTGAGGTTGTTTTGATCACGGGTTTTCTTTAAGTTTGTAACTCCCGAGGTAAGCACAAATCATATTTTCAGTTTGGCGCCATATGACCTAAGTTGTGTCGTTGTGCTGTAAGGCCAAACAAAAACAACAACAAAATATGTTAGCACAAAATTCAGCTCAATTTCTGATTCTATAAGTCACTTATAATAGGCAAGACTGTATCGAGAGTTACCATGAAACACAGCAGAACATCCATGCATTCTCATAGAGACTCGTCTGTGAACCTTCAGTCGGAAATAGATAGGCTTATTGATGAGTCATTGACCGAAAATACCAGCAACATTATATAACACAGCAATTTCTTTCTTCTCAAAGTTTTTTTATGGCAGGCTGATCATTGTTGTTGCCACTAAATGTGAAACAAATAACAGAATATATAATTATAGCCTTAATTTATGCCTTTGCAACGAAATGCTTGTAAGACAATCATTAGCTGCATATCCGCTATTAATATATGTAAAATCACAAAATCAATGACATGAAACCTTGCTAATTAGAAAACTTATAAGTAAAGGTGAAACGTTTGAATGAAGACTCAAGACGAGCCCGGGGTTCTAAGAATACACGTCATTCTAAAACAGACAACTTTTTGAAAATAAATTTCAGCTTTACAAAGTGTTTGTCTCTCTCAGTACAAGAACATGTTATTTGAAGCTGCTTTTTCGCATGCAAACATTACAGTTCTTAGAAAAAGCTAAATGTCACCAGCTAGGCTAATTCCTAACAAAACAAGAGATTTTCATGCGTACTAGCAAATACTTTTGTGTCCTTTTCTCGATATCAGAATAAAATATATAAGATACCATTGCACTTATCTAACTAGTATTATTTACATAGACCAGACCTTCGGAAGTTTTCCATAAAATAACATGTGATAACAGCATCATATAACATAACAGCAGGTAAATTAACAGTTACTTATAAAGTATGGTGCAAATGAAAACGGTTCCAGTATTTATCGCTCAACGGAAAAAGAATGCGGTTTTGAAATTCAGTGTTGTACGGTGCTCCAATATTCGAGTCAATAGGCCTTTTTTCAACATAAATATTCCCTAAAATTTACAATACAAACACACAATTTTGTATGGAACTTGAATTTATGACTAACCATAATGTATACACAAGCTCGTAGGGTCATAAAACAAATACATTGTTGTTTTAGCACATGTTTTTGTGACAAGTACGAGTCATGTTGAGGTAGACACGATCTTTTGTAAACACTATTTCTTCGAAGTATGTAATTTTTGTGAATTGACTTTGTGTTGTGCTAGATTAACGATAAATTGTTTCAAAAATTCGATGGAGTACTTAAACAATTGAAAAAATTTTGCAATGTCCAGCAGTAAGATATTTTGTAAGCTATTACCTGCAATTTGGTTATCCCGCCATTAATATTTTGTCCAGAAATATACGATGTCTCGGTCAGAAGTATGATATTTTGACGTTGCGCCGAAAAGTTGTTGTAAACACCGTGAATTAGATGATAAAACAATGATATATACCTGCTATTATTTTCTCATAATAAAGAAAAGGCACAATATTGCCTCAAATAATCATTCGCAAAGAGTCTCTTAACCCTTTTTTCTAAAGAAAGTGTAGGAAAATATTTAGTTTTGTGAAATCTTTCGATAATTTAGTAGTGTTCGTTTACAATACGCATGCGCTGTAAAATTGGAGTAAATCTGGCGGAAAATAGCCCCGGATAATATTTTCTCAAAATTTGAAGAAATTGCGGTAAGTATCTTGAAAAGCTTGTAACTAATAGGTAAATTATTTTTTACTTGAATGAAATGTTAACATACCAAGTCAAAAACAATTAACTCGCTTAGGTAAATTACCAATGTTTTATCAATTGAAAACGAAAGTTGGATTTTGGGGAAATATTTTCCGCATGAGGCCACAGGGGGAAGACGCTGTGATCTGATCTTATCCCGGGCCCCCTCCCCCCGAAGGCCCTGCTACAACCCATAAAAAATATCAATGCAAGTTGATTTGCACAATAAAAATTCATAAAAACAATATTCTGACACGTTTCGACGATTTTCATTATACCCCTATACTATATGGTAGCAAGACACCTCACCCCCCAGACACTTCACCCCTCAAATTTTGAAGACACTTCACCCCTTAAGACACTTCACCCCCCAAAATCAGTAAAACACTTCACCCCTCATCCAATTTTTTTCTATACAGTAAAGTAAATAAAACAAGTTGGCCAACAACAAAATGCTTAAATATGTTTATATTTATTATTTTTTAGTAATATTTGATTAAAAATTTTGCTTATTACCTTTAATTTTACTAAGTTTAAAGCTGATTTAGGTTAATTGGTTGTATTGCCAAATGTATATCAGTAAGACACTTCACTTGACATGCTTTTCGTGTATATAATCAGTAATCGTATGATATTATGTTATGTTCTCATGTAAATGTGTTAATTAATTGTTATATCAGTCACTGAAAAGTGGAATAAAAGATTATATATAACAACAAAATGTATATCAGTAAGACACTTCACTTGACATGCTTTTCGTGTATATAATCAGTAATCGTATGATATTATGTTATGTTCTCATGTAAATGTGTTAATTAATTGTTATATCAGTCACTGAAAAGTGGAATAAAAGATTATATATAACAACAAAATGCTTAAATATGTTTATATTTATTATTTTTTAGTATTATTTGATTAAAAATTTTGCTTATTACCTTTATTTTTACTAAGTTTAAAGCTGATTTAGGTTAATTGGTTGTATTGCCAAATGTATATCACAGCACTTTCATCTATTAAGTGTTTATTGCATGTCGCCTTGTTTATTAAATATGTTGATTAGTTGTTTATTCAACGGTTATCTCACAATTGATTAGATAATTGAATTAAATGGTATAATTGTATGAAAATTAAATTTATTCTTAATAAATAAATAACATGAATATAAATGAATGAATATGTTGCTTTATAAAATATAGTAAATATAAATTATTTATCATCATTATCCAGGGCTTTTTTTCATAGGTTGGGGAAGCAGCCCAGCCCTTAATTTTGGGGGAAAAATACACGGTATATTTGCAAAAGGGGAAGAAAAAACTTGATGTAAATTAAACTTTTGGGGAAAACTGCATGATTTTAAAGAAATTTTCTTAGGGGAAGCAGCCCTATACCGGCCCCTGCTATAGAAGGAAAAAAAGCCCTGTTATCAGACACAATTATCCTGCATTTAATACAAAGATCATTCATAATGTCATTTATTAAACAAATAAATAGCACCAGTTATGTAAATTAAGCACAAATTAAAGCACAAATTATCACCAAATTAGCGTAACTCAATGATTATTATATGGTAAGGATCAAACTGAAAACAAACTTAAGTACCAAAACTTCAAGAATTAAATCAACTCAAAATTTATTAGACAATGGGTTAAAACAATAAACATACTCAATCACTATTGAATGTATTTAACATTATCTACATAAATAATTGTAAAACACAAAATAAAAAAATGAGGGGTGAAGTGTCTCAATCAAATTTCTTAAAATGAGGGGTGAACTGTCTGAGGGGTGAAGTGTCTGCAAAAAAGGGCCTAGGGTGAAGTGTCTGGGGGGTGAAGTGTCTGTAAGCCTACTATATATTATAACAAGGGTACCGTCTTCTGTGCGCTTCCAGCGCTTTGATACTGCCCAAGTTCATATCTATCGTCGAAACTCAGCCAAAACTCAATATAATTTTAAAAACATGGTCTCGATCAACGCAGCATTGATAAATGTATGTAATAACAACAGTCAATTTTGGAAATGTTGGCAACTTATTTTGATACAACTCCCGAAATTGCCGGTGACTTGAAATCTGACAAGATCTGATTCACGTAAACATTGAAATGTTCACGACTGAATTGCATCAGAAACGCTAAGATGCGTAGAAAATTTAATTGCATCTGTTAAAACAAAATATTCAATAAACATTACCACAAAAATACACTCCGAATATATTTCCTATCGTGGCGTAACGATCAAAGTATAATCCGATATTCCCGTCTTTTCTCATGCCTCCATTACACAAACTTGACCCGGAAACGGTAATGCACAACTCTGTATGGTTCTCGTCCTCGCTTATACGACGGCGTACGATTCGGTACCAGTACTTTGTAAACATGAACACGTGTAAATATAGCGCCAATTTCGAAAGTTTGTCTAGAACTGTTTTCGCACATTTTCTGTCGATATATTACAGAAATCACAAAATGTCAATAGATCCCTGGTAAACATATTAATAAAACACTGTATTTGTACACTGGAGCTGCCAATATTTTATACACGTGTTTATGTTTACAAAGTACTGGTACCGAATCGTACGCCGTCGTATAAGCGAGGACGAGAACCATACAGAGTTGTGCATTACCGTTTCCGGGTCAAGTTTGTGTAATGGAGGCATGAGAAAAGACGGGAATATCGGATTATACTTTGATCGTTACGCCACGATAGGAAATATATTCGGAGTGTATTTTTGTGGTAATGTTTATTGAATATTTTGTTTTAACAGATGCAATTAAATTTTCTACGCATCTTAGCGTTTCTGATGCAATTCAGTCGTGAACATTTCAATGTTTACGTGAATCAGATCTTGTCAGATTTCAAGTCACCGGCAATTTCGGGAGTTGTATCAAAATAAGTTGCCAACATTTCCAAAATTGACTGTTGTTATTACATACATTTATCAATGCTGCGTTGATCGAGACCATGTTTTTAAAATTATATTGAGTTTTGGCTGAGTTTCGACGATAGATATGAACTTGGGCAGTATCAAAGCGCTGGAAGCGCACAGAAGACGGTACCCTTGTTATAATATATAGTATAGGGGTATAATGAAAATCGTCGAAACGTGTCAGAATATTGTTTTTATGAATTTTTATTGTGCAAATCAACTTGCATTGATATTTTTTATGGGTTGTAGCAGGGCCTTCGGGGGGAGGGGGCCCGGGATAAGATCAGATCACAGCGTCTTCCCCCTGTGCATGAGGCTAATAATCTTAAATATCAACACACATTAATTAGACTTTTATTAAGCTCTTCCTTAAATGAATTTATAATATTGATTAATAATTGCAACAGCTAGTCCTATTGTATGGGGTATGATTATTAAATTGTGTGTGTACCGAAAACGAAAGTAGAAATATGGCAAATTATCTCCCCTTTGTTTATACATTTTATTGAAAAATATAAGCAAAATATAAGCAAATAATAATAAGAAAATAACGGGAACTATACCCCTCTTAATAAACGCATATAATAACAACTTGATTCAAATATTAGGCCAGCAGGGCATTTTTTGTCAAAATTGTAAAGGGGCCTGGACCTGTTTATTTTGTGATAAAAAGTACGATATTAGAAAAAAAAACAAAAAAAGCAACATATAACCAGGTATGACTTTACTTTTAGAACATGTAAAGAATATAACTTGTAGGGTTGGATATCGTTCTTCATGAAACGGTCCGATACCGGTACTGACGAAACGATACGGGTATTTTATCGATACTGATACTGATACTTTTACAATACCAAACCCGTTGCTGCAAGTATAAGAACTGAAGAGATATAACATGTAGTAATAGAAAATAAATATGTTACATTACTGGTCTTTCTGAAATTTCATGCTGTAAAGCAGTGTTTTTTTTCACTTTTGGGGGAAGGGGGTCGGTGCCCATTGGAGGGGGAAAAATGCAATAGGAGGGGGATTTTTATACGGATCTAAAATATTGATGTGTCACATGATAAACTTGTTGGGATACCAGGAGTAGCTCCCCTTACCTATATGAAAAACCTTGCTTAACAGTAAGTCTTACAGGCATAAAATAAAGCATTTTTCGGCAGTTAGTTGCAAAAAAATGATATTCATTGCAGGCAAACTTGGGCTGCCATATTATAGGGGGAAATTTCAGCTTTGAGGGGGGAAAAAAACATACTTTTTTGAGGGGGGAATGGGGAGAAATTCGCCGAATATTTTGGTGAAAAAAAACACTGTAAAGTCAGGGCTCAAGCTAGGTTCAAAATTTAGGGAGAAGTCACTTCTCCCTCCAGCTGCTTTAGGGAAAAGTGGGGAGACTTTAGGGAGAAGTGAGGAGATTCATTTATCGATGTTTGTTGTATGTTATTGCAATTATGTTGACTCACTGTACATATCTTATTAAATGAATTGGATTTGTGTTACAACAGAATATTCAATTTTAATTTAAAAGTAGTTTGAAACAAGTAATAATAAGAGTGAGTATCATGTAATGCAACCATTGCATTAAATGAAGATAAAAAAGACATAGTTGATTCCTATCATGGATCATATCATGGGTGGATTAACAGTTATTCCCTTCTGATTTACTATTAAAAAGCTTGCGCCGGACATTAAATTCATATTCACTTATGTTGTAAAGAAAATGAAAGTAGATAACGAAAGAAACGGTCTTTAATTTAACTACATTTGTAATAAATACATTGTAATACGCAGGGCTTCCGTTAACGGGCGTACGGCCGTAAATTACGCCCGAAAATCGTATATGTACGCCGAAAATTAAGATCAATGACGTACCGCTGACTTCCAAAAATTTAGGAATACGGCGAAAATCGTATGCCGCGACGTACGCCACGACCATTTTCCGACCTTTTCTCACTTTCCTGGCGTACGATTGGATTATTTATTTAACTCCACCTCCTGAATTGAATGGTTGACATAACATCGATGGGTGAAATTATGCTAATGCACCTGGCGCGTGACGAATTAGCGAGTGTTGATTTATGACCTTGATAAGCGTGAAAACAAAGTGATTGGATTAATTGTTTGTTTTGTAGGGATAATGGATAGTTAATTGACATAAACTGTGGTAGGTATCTGTTTTTACTTTAATTAGATAAAATGATTTATTAATTATTGTGTGCATCGGTAAGTTTGAATGTATCCGAAAGTTTGCCGAGTCGGCGAAGCGTGTTTTTGTCTTTTGATTTTTTTTCCTTTTTGAAGTTAAAGACGTTTTATTTTCACACATTCTATAGATGTTGATTTGATTTTATTTTTTTTCACTCGCTAATTATGAGAAGCAAAGTGACATTTAAAAATCTTTTTCCCTACCCACTCTCAAAATGTCTCAACGCTCACTTCTGCAATTTGGCGTATCTCAAAAATGTAATTAAAAAAATTAATTTGGTCAAAAACGGTGTTCGAAATTATTTTCATAAAACTTTCAATTTACAAGCCTGATTAAATTTAACCATTTTGGGTTGTTAATGTGTTATGAATACTGTAGTAAATAATTTTAAACACAAGAGATATTTAAACAACAATTTTTATTTTACAAATAAGAGATCCACCCTTTTAAAACACATTGAATCCACAAAAATGCTGTGCAGGCTGATCACATGAGACAACTGTATGGTACTGATCCAGAGGTAGAAAAAGAAGAACCCATCATACACATTTCAGAATCTACTTGTACCATGATTGATTAAAGAATTAAAAGTTTTCTGGAAATATTTTTTTTTTGTTTTACCAATGAGCAATTATTTGAATGTTATCACTGAAGCTACACGGTTACCACTGTCCTAAAATAACAATACAGTCCTTTTCAGGGTAACGTTCTTACTTCTATTGAAAATATTTACCCAACAATCATGTAAAGATACTTTGAACTTAAAACAATAAAAGGAATGACATTTTCAGAATCTTTTGATTAAAATAATTGCTTTTACTTGTATCATCCCATACTATAAATCAAACATTGAAACATGAAAATTATACGCGTAAGAACAACTGACTTCCAGAAATTTACCTCATGACTTCCAAAATTCCTTGAAAGGAAGTCCTGACTTCCTAAAAAAAAATCCTAGTGGAAGCCCTGAATACGCCGTCAATTTTATCAAATTTAACTCGTCAACAAAAAAGGTTATCATAACTTTCATTTAAAATTACCGTTACAGTTATATGTCGAGCGGTCTTCTTAATTCTGACAATCATTCGATAGTGAAAATTTAATTGACGTTTGATCCGTCCATCATAAATAATTGTTACTGGTAGTTGTATGTTAGCGATTTAATGATTGGTTTAATAATGTCGCCTCTATTGAAACGTGAATTGCGATTGGTTTCTCGCATGTATCGGTAATCTCGCCGTGGCGGAGTCTAATTGTTCCTCCAGTGTCTGTTAATTAGACTTTTATGACATGTTGGTAAACAAACGGATTAATGACATTTCGTGTTGATTGAGATGCATGACAGTCCCTTTTTCCGGCGGCGAGGGTAAACTAAGCAAACACACACAACATGTTATTCACAGTTATTGTTGGTAATTGTCAATAATGGATCAATAAAATCGGGCGACTTCATCTTCGCTTTCATGTAGGATGTCGGCGAAGTCAGACGGAATTCGGCGACTATTTCGCCCGAATCGCCCAGTAGCTCGAGCCCTGAAAGTATACTTTTCTTTTGTTGTTTTGTGTTTACTCTTTTTACAACATTTACACATGTTAATTGTAAAATACTTTTACTTTTTCATCAAAAGAACATGACATAATTTAAACACAGCAAAATATCTTATGCAGGACAGCAGTCTGCAGCTGAGAAGTCTACAAATTATTGTTTTAATCTTGATATCTCTACATCTGAAAGAATTTAAGACAGTTGGTTATCTATTATTCTCTTACAGCTATTATTATTACTGTGTAGAAATTTTATTCTGATGCTGATATTCTTTTTAAATCACATTATTGTTTACTGTAATAAATGAAATCACGGGATTGGTTGGCTTACTTTGCAATTTGGAATTACATGTAAGAAATTTCTTTAGATGTTTTTTCAAAGTCACTTATGTTTCCAGTCTCTTCTACTACAACAGCACAAACATATTTTCCACCAGTAATTAACTTAGAAATTTTGAAATACATGTATATGCACAGTCAGCACAGACTGTTTCCAAAATGACTTGTTTACATTTTCATGTTAACTCATAATATGAAAAAGGCAAAGCCTCTAAGCGAGCTCGATGTACTTTTACGTGAAATAGAATGAAATAAACTCAAATGCAGTGACGAGTGCGTGTGACGTCACACGTACTGTGTTAAATGTGGCCCCGTCCCTGTCGTGAAATGAATGAGTTTTGAAAACGTTGATAAAACTTTGTTTATTTTATTTCACTCTATAATTTTTCAAGCGAAATAAAGATTATTTAAAGTGAAATAAATGTAAAACTTAAAACGTTTGCGACATTAAAATAGCGTACTTGATTTGTTTGTTTTGCACGTGCTGTTTGGCGCTACATTGTGACGTCACATAAACAATACTTTAAACGTCTGTACAGAGTTATCGACTGAATAAAAGATATTGGTGTTCGGTTTTATTTTCTTAGTTAGACCATTTTCTTTCATTCTAGATAGTTTTCACAACAAATTTCAACAAAAATTGTTTTTATTTATCAGATTTCAAACAAAATGGCGTCTTCGATTTTCATTTTTTATACACAGCTTCCGTAATTCTGGTTGCCTGTCCAATTATGGTTCCCATAGACGTGCGCGGGTGACCAGTCTACACATCCGTTTTCAGTCAGAATTCCTCAGTTTTTACCGTTATCTTTAAATCCGAAAGGTTGCGATGTGTTCAATTTGGTACTGTGGATGAAAGTTTTCAAAACCATCACTTAGCAGGTACTCGCGTTACCGTATAGCTCGCTTTGCGAGCAGGCCCTTTGGGCCAGATCGTCGAGCTCGCTATTACTCCTTGTAGAAGTCATAAAGCAAATACCTATGCTTTACAAATAATAAGGATTTGGTATTTATTAATATTGAATTTACCCTTCAATTTTATACATCTTTTATTTTTCAATAGCATGCACCGTGAACATCTTGCTACAGAAAAAAAGTATTGTCCTTACCAAATTGCATAATTCCCTACTGCTCAGATACGCAAAAATACTAGCCAACATTTGCAAAAAATCCTACAAAACACTATATGAAATATGTTTCAATTGTTTAAAGTATCACAGATCTAAATGTGTAATACACACAAGTTGACCTTTGACAGGTGCATAATAGGCTATTCTAAAGAATATGCCTCCCTTTGATGTTGTTACTCTATCACCATCAAAGAGCCGCCGACATTCACACTTTTTGATTGAAGTTCTGTCAGCATTCTTTTGTTAAGAAAATGTATACATGTTTAATAATAGTTAAGTGTTACACCAAAAACAAAAGGAGGCATATTGTATTGGAATATTTCGGCCTCATTTATGTTAAAATCGTAATTCACGTGTGGATTTGTACATGTGGTAATGGATGAAAAGAACCTGGAAACATTAATATGTATTCATTATGAGTGTTTAGAGACTTAAACTGAAAAATGGATTTAATTATTTGTTTTAAAGCATTGTTTGAATAAACAATTGTCATATGTTGAATTTACATTGTCATTACGGCAAAAGCTGTGTGCGATGTGTTTGGAAGGACTGTGTGCGATGTGCCGATGATTACTCAAGTATTTGATTTGTTTTCTCGTTGTTTCTTTGACATTTAAAACTTACAAACTTTTAGCAAAATCAGTTCAAATAATTATATTTTCCTGCCGAGTACAAAAATATTATTATCTTGAACATATAAGCGGCACATTTTATACTTTTACAAAAATATCGCCGCGTCACAAACTTCAAGTTTGCCGCGAAAGCCGTACTCGCCGCATGATAATAGTAATTCATGGTTTGTTTTACGTGTTTTTAGGCTGTTTTTATTTAAAAATCTTCTTATTTTTTTGACATATTGACTATTAAATTATTTTTTTTTTACAAAAGTATCAAATCCAATACCGGTATTTTACGAAACGGTATATACCGGTAATTTACGAAGTTACTATTCGGTATAGGACCGATACCGGGAACCGGTGTCCAACCCAAATAACTTGTTACTTTTTCATTTACGGGCATAATTTAACGATTTTTTGCATGTATTATTATTTAAACTTTTTAAATTATATGACAAAAAAATACAGTACTGGACACGCGAAACCCTCACAATTCGCGTATTCGCGGCGAGTCCTCATGCTTTATAACGCAAGCGAATTCGTGGCAACTTGAGATAATTCCTGCTAAATCAACTCGGGGCGATTTTGCCGTGAACATTTGCAGTGATTCGCCGTGAATAATACATGTTACTTTGTATAATAAATGTATGTTGTACTCTATGAACTTGAAACCATTAGTATTAAAATGATAGACATGTACATGTATGAAAATTAATTAGTAGATCTACATGAAGTTGTAGTAAGAAAATCTTGTAATTTTTTGTAATTAAATTATTTTATTGTCGACCAATCAACTTGCATCTTGCTACTCATCACCTACTCATATCATGCACCTTTCATTTTTTACTCGTGAAATAAAAAGTAAAGAAAGTCTCAATTTAAGTGATAAAACAGTTACAATTTTCAACAATTATAATTAGTGTATTAGACGTAATAATTAGTTACACCTGTGAATCGGTAATAAATGTCGCACTGTATTGTTCTAAAAATTAAATAGAATATATGCGAAAGTAAACAACGGATTTTAATTACATCTGTATTATTATCTAAGTAACCATTGAACAATTTGTTATCGTGTGTTCTTTGATGTTACAAGTTCCAATTGCATTTTGTAATTTTAATCTCGTTTTGTTGTTAACTAATTTTCATCTAGCACCTGATTGCTTTGTTTTCGAATACAAAATTTATACGCTGTACACTGTACATGTTCAATTGCTATTAATAAATATACATGACATTCACAAAATTTTTTCGAACTTTTTACTATTTGTATATAGTGAAAATTAAAGACCCCCAGGCGGGACCAAGTAGTACATGTACTTTCTAATACAAAAATTGCTGTAGATTCGCCGCAAATTACTGCGATACATCACGGCGATTTTCTTGAACCGCCATGAATTTGGCGAACTTGCACGCGGCAATGTTTTACCGCGTAATGTCTCGTCACGTCATAGACTACACTCGCGGCATTACGCGACTTTTGCGGGTTTCGCATGTCCAGTACTGTACCAAAAAATAAATAAAAAAATAAATAAAACAAGTTTGAAAACAGCAAGTCATATTTGGTATCTTCAATTCGCCACGGATATGACTTTTATACAAAGCGTGCAATATATATAACTTAAAAAGTCATATTCCGTATCTTCTTTCTGCTACGGATATGACTTTTATTTAAATTAGAACATGCAACGAATATAACGTGTAACATTTTTATAACAGTATCAAATTTAACCATTTTTGGCATGTAATTTCATTTTATTATTATAAAATATCATATGAAGAAAAAACTTTATGAACTATAAGTCATATTCGGTATCTTCTGTCCTTCACGTTAACCCATGTACTGAATCAACCGTTTCCAAATGTCGCGTATTGCCAGGTAATATGCGGTATGTCTTAATACCGGAGATGACTCATATCCTCAGATATGACTTTATAAATATGACTTATATTTTACAAAGTAATTATTTTTTTATTATATTTTCTTGATAGTTTTATAATAATAAAATGATTTTACATGCAAAATATCGTTAAATTTGGTCCATAAATAAAAAAGTTATAAGTTATATTCGAAATACGTTCTATAAAAGTCATATCCGTAGCAGACAGAAGATACCAAATATGACTTATATTTTATAAATTGATTATTTTTTTTATTAACTTTTCTTGATACGGTGTTTTATAATAATAAAATGATTTTATATTCAATATATCTTTTAATTTGGTTCATAAATAAAAAAGTACTTACATAAATAACCACAAACTAGAGAAGGGATTTTCTGTGTGTCACGCAGTTACATGTACTGCATGTGCGTGGAAATAACTTATTATAGAACATAGCAAATGGAGGTGTGGAAACTGGATAAAAAATAATGTTTGTTCAATTAATGAATTTTTGTAAATCATTTATATGGTCACACGTTTACAATTGATTCCAATTATTTTAAATACCGGGTATTGAATACCAACCATAGGTGCTTGAAGCAAACTTTTTTATGTTCTATATGGGCTATATATACTGAGTATATACTATAATCTTAATATACATATATATAATATAGGCCGATTATGTAAACTATTTGATAAAGTGACTAGCCCCTGTGATGCCAAATGTTTTCAAACATTTTTTTTCCAAAATGAAAATCACACCAAATTACCTCCCTGTGTCTCTAACAAATACTGCCGAATTTCGTTGTAATCTCGCACGTCTGCTAAGTGGGTGTTAACCCTTTCCCCCATGAGCATATTGTGAAAAATGGCCAGTTTCACTGAAAAGCCTCCTCTTACAAGTCCAAACTGCTATGAAACTATGAAAAATGCTTCAATACTAATCAAACTTGGCACAAATGTTGACTGGAATTGCCTTTGTAACGACATGCTCAGTCTTAAATTTACTGTTACCATGGCAACGAGGGGACATCTCAAAATTGCCAAAAATCACTATTTTGCCTCGATTTTTTCCATCAAAATTTATTTCAAAGTGCTGCAACTTCTCAAGGGATTGAGATAGAGTCAAAGGCTTTTCAGCGTTGGTTACACGTTACCTTATGATCGACCTGGGGCCATTTTAAGCCTCTCACAAGTCCAAAATTTTCTTGGCGATAAGGGGGACTTCGCCCCCTTCAAACCCCCCAAACAGAAGGGGGTACATCCCCCTTCTGGCAACCCCCTGGTGTATTTTTTGGATGCGGGCGGCGCCGAAAAAGTGGTCACTTTTTTTAGCAACATTTCTCAAACGAAAACATGTTTTCGGCCCAAATAGGACATTTTTTCACTATTTCAGGCCTAAAAAAGGGGGGGGGGGTCGAAAGTGCGTTGTTTCGCGTATATATGAGGTAAAGGGTTAAGACCCCTCAATTCAGATTTTACAAGAAAATTTGTGTCAGTGTTTCTTTGTATGAATTAAATTATGATTATAAAATGTTAAACTATAATAATTATTCAGGTTGTAAACACTATAATTTGCTTATTAAACCCCGGTATATTTTGAACGGCAAGGACGGGATTTAACCTAATCCGTAACCTCATAATTGCAACAACAACACTAAAATTAGAATGGAAAATGCTTTAAACTTTATAGTTACTAGTCATTAGTTGTCTTTTATAGTTATATGATAAAAGAAATAAACAAATTGTTCAGTTTTCATAGTTTATTTATCTATAATCCTGATCGATGACACCACTAGTTTTTTTGTCTTTTTTGGAACACGTATCATATTTACCCAGTATTTTTGACTTTGAATTGCAATCCAAGACCATAATTACTTATTTATATAAAATCTAACATAATCTTTTTGTTTGATTTGTTTAGATATTGATAGAGTGTCAGGATGGCACATCAACTTCAGTTAGAGAAGGAAAAATACAGACAGTGGGTAAAGGCTGGTTTAGGACTTGGATATTTAAAGGAGGGACTGGTACCATTCTGTAATGACATAGCTGACCAACAACATAAGGATATTTTACAAAACATTCGGTCTACAAAGTCACTACCATCAACTGTGACATGTGGGGGCTGTCAAGTTGAAACTCTCAAGCCAGACCATAAGCCAGTACCTGGGAATGCTGGAAACAAAATCTGTCCTCTTGGGCAAGTAAAATGCAGCTGTTGTTTTAAGGGCAAAATTGCTTGTCCGAACAACATATGTGGCGCCATCTATGATTTTATTGTGCAGCATCATGCCTCCACGCCACCTGCACCTAACTGGAAAAACAGCGATGCTCTACAGTGGGTGACAGATCCTTGGAGCATTTGTAAGTGTTTTATAAATGCTCCAGGGTACGAGCAGAAACAATCTGCTGGTGAAACTGATTGCACTGGGCTATTACATCTAATGATAAATAACCAGTATTTTCATAGCCACATTGGATGTGATGTGTAACAAACAATCTTTTTACAAACTTTGTCTTCTTTTTCCCCAATTCCAAAAAATCCATATCCCAAAGTCGGTGATTTGAAAAGACGGTAATTTTTAGGCTCACCTGACCACGAAGTGGTCAAGGTGAGGTATAGTGATGGGGCTATGTCTGCGTCCGTCGTCCGTGCGTCGTCAACAATTTTGGTTTTTAACAGTCTAGCAGTCACAGTTTTGATTGGATCATCATCAAACTTTGTCAGAATGTTTGTCTCAATGAAATATAGATCGAGTTCGAAGATGGGTTATCTCGTGTCAAAAACTAGGTCACGGGAGCTAAAAATAGAAAAAGCTTGTTAACACTCTAGAGGCTGCAGTTTTTCATCCAAATATTCTGAAATTTGTCAGGAAGGTTGTTTTGATGATATCTAAATCAAGTTCGAGGATGGGTCATGTCCGGTCAAAAACTAGGTCACAGGAGCTAAAAATAGAAAAAGCTTGTTAACACTCTAGGGGCTGCAGTTTTCATCCAAATATTTTGGAAATTTGTCAGGAAGGTTGTTTTGATGATTTCTAGGTCAAGTTCGAAGATGGGTCATCTCCGGTCAAAAACTAGGTCACAGGAGCTACAGTACAGATAACGCGGAATATGCAAACTCCTGCGAGTAACGAGTAATTACAAAAAGCGTGACTCCGAGTGGATTATAAATCTCTCGTACACAAAAGAGTGACTCCGCGTCGATAACGAGTGAACTCGGGACTCCGTGAATCTCCGAGCCAAAAAGAGTGACTCCGAGTAATGGTATGCTATATTTATTCATTTATTAATATAATGCTCTACCTTTAAACTAAAATCCTTGAAGGCATATACATGTTATTATTCATTCAAAATAAAAATGTTGTTGAAAATTCTTCATTTATGTAAAGTATCACAAGTGAAAACGAAAGTAGTTATTGCTACTGACTGAATTAATCAGGATAAAAATAAACTTGATGACGTTTAGGGTAGTGTTTTTCTAATCAAATGTACCTTTCAACTGTTTCACGGTAAATTGAAAACAACAACGGTAAAAATCATCTTTATTTTCGAATCGTAATCTAAAATGAAATGTAAAATGAGTTAAAATTGTACTTGCATTTATTTACACCACCTAGACACTGACATGGAGTTACGCGCTGTTATTTTTGTCTCGGAGTCACTCTCATCACACGTTTCTCACGCGGAGTCACTCGTTTTTATGGACAAATACTCTCGCGGAGTTGCGAGTGGATTCCTCGATCCTCCGAGGATTTTGCATATTCCTCGTTATCTGTACTGTAAAAATAGAAAAAGCTTGTTAACATTCTATAGGCTGCAGTTTTGATTAAAATATTCTGGAAATTTGTAAGGAAGGTTGTTTTAATGATTTCTAGGTCAAGTTCGAAGATGGGTAATGTCTGGTCATCCAAAAAACTAGTGTCACAGGAGCTAAAAATAGAAAAAGCTTGTTATAATGGTTTGCAGTTTTTCATCCAAACATTCTTGAAATTTGTCAGAAAGGTTGTTTTATGATTTCTAGGTCTATTTCGAAGGTGGGTCATCTCAGGTTCAAAAACTAGGTCACAGGAGCTAAAAATAGAAAAAGCTTGTTAAACACTCTAATGGCTGCAGTTTTCATCTTAATATTCTGGAAATTTGTCAGGAAGGTTGTTTTGATGATATTCTAAGTCCAAGTTGGAAGATGGGTCAATCTCCGGTCAAAAACTAGGTCACAGGAGCTAAAATAGAAAAAGCTTGTTATCACATAAGGGGCTGCAGTTTTCATCCAAATATTCTAGAAATTTGTCAGGAAGGTTGTTTTGATGATTTCTAGGTCAATTTCGAAGATGGGTTCATCTCAGGTCAAAACTAGGGTCACAGGAGCTAAAAATAGAAAAAAGCTTTGTTAACACTCTATAGGCTGCATTTTTGATTAAAATATATTTGGAAATTTGTAAGGAAGGTTGTTTTTAATGATTTTCTAGGTCAAGTTCGAAGATGGGTTATCTCAGGTGAAAAAACTAGGTCACAGGAGCCAAAAATAGAAAAAAAACTTGTTTACACTCTAGTGGCTGAAGGTTTTGATTCAAATATTCTGGAAATTTGTCAAGGAATGCTGTTTTGATGGTTTTCTGGGTCAATTGCAAGATTGGTCCATGTCCGGTCAAAAACTAGGTTCACAGGAGCTAAAAAATAGAAAAATCTTTTTTAAACACTCTAGTGCCAAATTTCCTGGAAATTGGTCAGGAAGGTTTTTTGATGATTTCTATGTCAAGTTTGAATATGGGTCGTGTCGGTTCAAAAATTAGGGTCACATGCCCAAATATGGAAAAAATCTTTATAAACACACTAGAGGTCACATGTTTGACTCAGTTGTCATCAAAAACTTGGTCATGATGCTTGTTTAAGACATTGCTTGGGATGCGACGGTAATGTGTCAGCTGGAGCGATCCAGGGGCCATCATGGCCCTCTTATTTGTATTTGGTGTGGACGTTTTTGATCATGTTTCGGATATCTTTTAAATCCTTATCAGTTTCAGTAATAATATTTTATTTAGCTTTTGTTTGAAGAGTTTGCACATCTTATATGCTGGCATAATTTTTTTCCCAAATAATAAATTTCACAACTAAGTCTTGATACAATGTCTCCAAAATTTGCAATGAATATTATACATTTAAGAAAAAGGCCTGGTAAAATTTAACAATGTAAGTACCTAAACAAGTTGTCAACAAAACAATAATTTTGATAGCTTAACAGTATACACATGTATATGCATAGAACAATATTACAACCTGTGTTTTCTATTCAATAGGTACGTCAGTATAGAAATAATATTTTCCACTCAAGCAGCATGGAATTAGAAGAAAGTGAGGCCAATTCATATATTGACGATATGATAGCAGTTTTACAAGATGGTAAAGAGCTATTACAACAACCAGATGCCCAGATAGCGGTGAAAAAAACTTCAAGATGTAAGTGTAAATAATGAATTATATCAGTTTGAAATCTTTATAGAGTTAACTTAAAATGATTAAAGATAACAGTCATGCCACATAATTCAGGACAAAGTTAAGGTAACGAGTTTGAAGTGGTAATAATAATTCCCTTAAGTTAATTGATAAAGTCACATGAAAATATATATGTACCTATAAAATGTTAAATTATAAAAACAAAGAGATCTTAGTTGTAAAGAACTTCTAAATTCCAAAAACTTTGAAATTTGAACAATTTTAAGGGTCCTGAAATTCTATATAATTCATACATCTGAAATTAAGGAATTCTAAATTCTGATATTGTGGTAAGGTTTGGATTATATCAATAAAAAATTACTTTAAATATTCGAAAATTGAAAAAGCGTGTGAAGAATATTATACGTTGTATTGAAGGAAATATTATAAATTACAAAGCTACATTTTTTATGATAGAAAATATAATAAAACTGATTTCTTTTAATCAGCTGAAGAAGAAAGATTTCATTATTACCACTGAAAGCTTTGATGAAATTCTAAGAGAAAATTAAGGAAGAACTGGCAAAAATTCTGAAATCCACAGAAAGTGCTGCAACTAAAGAAGAATATGATGATCTGAAGAAGAAGCTAATAGACCTTGAAGCCAAGATGTCTGGTGAAAAGGAGGGAAAGCTGGAAATTGAAAAAGAACTTGAAGGACTAAAGAAAACAATAAAAGAACTTGAATTCCAAATGTCTCAGGAAACACTTGAGAAAGCCGAATTGAAAAAGAAATTTACTGTTCTAGAGATACTTGTATCAGAACAGAAAGAGGTAAAAAAAATTTCCTTCTGTTTGTTAACTAAAATGAGCCGCGTCACGACAAAACAAACATAATGTGTTGCGACCAGTGTGGATCCAGACCAGCCTGCGCATCCGCGCAGTCTCATCAGGATCCATGCTGTTCGCTTACAAACCCTATAACAAGTAGAGAAACTGATAGCGAACAGCATGGATCCTGATCAGACTGTGCGGATGCGCAGGTTGGTCTGGATCCATGCTGGTCGCAAACCCATTATGTTGGTTTTGTCGTGACGCGGCTCAAGTGATGTATGTTAAGCGTATACATGTATATAGACATCTTTCCATTAAAGAAGGTCAAGACATGATAGGTAATTGTAAAGAAATTACTTTATGATTTAAGTTCTTGTAGTAATATACTTTAAATTACTTTATGATTTAAGTTCTTGTAGTAATATACTTTAAATTACTTTATGGTTTTAGTTATTGTGGTAATATACTAATAAATTACTTTATGATTTAAGTTCTTGTGGGCCATGTGGTAATATACTTTTAACTGAAAAAAAAAAAACCAGATTTATCCCATGTACAATGGGTACAAAATGTATATAGCCTTAATTATCCAATGCTTACAAATATTGTTGGAATTTTTAAAAAGTAAATTTTCCAAAATCCCGTATGAAAAAAAAAAGTTTTAGCATATTTCCTGAAAAGCATATGGCACATGCAGAAACTCCTTGCTTAAAGGGATATTCAGGCAAAAAATCATAATGATCTTATGTACTCAAATCACGCTAAAATGACATTTCTTAAAGTCCCAGCATGAAATTCTGTTTTAATTTTATTTATTTTTGGTTTAACGCGTAAATTTATCTATATATGTTTAACAAAATTTAGAAGCCAACAGAATCACTGAATAGTTTTAAAGACAAGTCGTGTGACTTGAACAAACTCTTGAAGTTACAATAACAGATATTGTGGATATTGTATGATAGAAACAAGTGTAAGTCATTCATTTGACATGTTCTTTAATGTTTCCAGAGTTCACTGTGCCAACTATTGTGAAATCTTAGCGCACTAACCTGACCCATGCGGGTCAAGTTAGGAAACCACCATTCTATTCTTTATATGGAGAAAAGTTATGTTCCTTTGACTGTCTTATGTATTCATTTTGAGGGCATTTACAGAATAATGAATGGAAAAAAAACAAAGTAAGAAATTAAAATGTTGCCTTTGTCCCCCTTTTAAGGCCAAAACTCATTAATAAAAGGTCAAACTTAAAAGTTAAATATAGCTATTCTTACCCTGATGAAGGTCAAACATATAAGGTTTAATGTAAGCTGGCTGAGCTTCCTAATGGTGATGGTCATATTTAAAAGGTTTAATGTTAGCTATGCTTACGCATCATTTAATGTAAGCAGTTCTTGCTCATGGTGATGGTCACACTTAAAGATTAAATGTTAGCTATGCTTGTTCATAGTGAAGATAACACTTAAAGTTTTATGATAGCTATGCTGGCTTATGGTGAAGATCCCACTTAAAATGTTAGCTATGCTTGTTCATAGTGGAGATCACACTTAAGGTTCAATGTTATCTATACTGGCTCATGATGAATATCCAACTTAAAGGTTAAATGTTAGTTATGCTTGCTCATGATGATAATCACATTTAAAGGTGGAATGTTAGCTATGCTTGATCATTTGTGAAGGTCACACTAAAAGGTTAAATGTTAGCTATGCTTGCTCATCGTGAAGGTCACACTTAACGGTTAAATGTTAGCTATGCTTGCTCATGGTGGAGATCACACTTACAGGTTAAATGTTAGCTATGCTTGCTCATCGTGAAGGTCACACTTAACGGTTAAATGTTAGCTATGCTTGCTCATGGTGGAGATCACACTTAAAGGTTAAATGTTAGCTATGCTTGCTCATCGTGAAGGTCACACTTAACTGTTAAGTGTTAGCTATGCTTGCTCATGGTGGTGATCACACTTAAAGGTTAAATGTAAGTATGCTTGTACTTAGTGAAGATCACACTTAAAGGTTAAATGTTAGCTATGCTTACTCATGGTGAAGATCACACTTAAATGTTAAATGTAAGTATGCTTGTACTTAGTGAAGGTCACACTTAAAGGTTAAATGTTAGCTATGCTTACTCATGGTGAAGATCACACTTAAAGGTTAAATGTAAGTATGCTTGAACTTAGTAAAGATCACACTTAAAGGTTAAATGTAAGTATGCTTGTTCTTAATGAAGGTCACACTTAAAGGTTAAATGTTAGCTATGCTTACTCATGGTGAAGATCACACTTAAAGGTTAAATGTAAGTATGCTTGTACTTAGTGAAGGTCACACTGAAAGGTTAAATGTTAGCTATGCTTACTCATGGTGAAGATACCACTTAAAGGTTAAATGTAAGTATGCTTGTACTTAGTGAAGGTCACACTTAAAGGTTAAATGTTAGCTATGCTTACTCATGGTGAAGATCACACTTAAAGGTTAAATGTAAGTATGCTTGTACTTAGTGAAGGTCACACTTAAAGGTTAAATGTTAGCTATGCTTACTCATGGTGAAGATCACACTTAAAGGTTAAATGTAAGTATGCTTGTACTTTTGAAGGTCACACTTAAAGGTTAAATGTTAGCTATGCTTACTCATGGTGAAGATCAAACTTAAAGGTTAAATGTTTGCTATGCTTGTTCATAGTGAAGATCCTACTTAAAGGTTAAATGTAAGCTATGCTGGTTAAATGTAAGATTTGCTTGCTCATAATGAAGATCACACTTAAAGGTGAAATGTTAGCTAAGCTGGTTCATGGTGATGGTCACATTTAAAAGGTTAATGTCAGCTATGCTTACTCATTGTTAAGGTTACACGTAAAGGTTAAGTATTATATCTTGTTTGTTATGTTAGGGTTTGCCTTACCTATTGAATGATTTTCTTCAATCATTGCTTAAGTTACACAATTCAGCACTGAGAAATGTTAAGTTTGTTGTCCAGGGACAGATTTTGTTTTAAAATAAGGTATAGAACTATGAACTTTGATAATCATGTTGATAATTTTAGCTTCAAATTTGTGCAACTTAGAAACATTCTTTGAGAATATAAAATGTGATCCAATGACCTACTCCTTTATTGCAGAGCATTTTCTTACAAAGAATTTTGGGTGAGTGATTAACCCATTACCCGATATTATGGCTTAAAACGTCTTTTTCACGCCCCCCCCCTATTGTTGTCTGAAATGGTGAAAACAATGCCTTATTTAGGCTCTCAACACTTGTTTTTGTTTGAGAAAAGTTGTTTAAATAAAAAAGTGACCACTTTTTCGGCAAGGCCCCCCCCCCAACCAAAAGATACATCAGGGGTTGCCAGAAGCGGGATGTGACCCCTTCTGTTTGGGGGGTTTGAAGTTGGGCGGCAGTCCCCCTCATCGCCAAGAAAATTTTGGACATGTGACAGGCTAAAACTGACCCAAGATCGATCATGAGGTAACGTGTAACCTACGCTGAAAAGAATTTGACTTTATCTCAATTCATTGAGAAGTTGCAGCACTTTCAAATCAATTTTGATGGAAAAAATCAATGCAAAATAGTGATTTTTTGGCAATTTTGAGATGTCTCCTTGTTGCCATGGTAACAGGAAATTTAAGCCTGGGAATGTTGTTACAAAGGCAATGGTTCAGTCAACATTTGTACTAAGTTTGATTAGAATTGAAGAAGTTTATATAGTTTTATAGCAATTTGAACTTGTAACGGGAGACTTTTCAATGAAAACAGCCATTTTTTCAGAAAATGCTCATGAAGTAATGGGTTAAATAGGGTGATCATAATGGTTATTATGCTAAAATATAAAAATGAAATAAAATATGTACACAATTCTGTACATACCTTTGGGCATTAAATACTATTTATATCTTGTTGATTAGTTTTGAACAAAAATGTCTTTTTTGGAGAAAAGAAGATGATTTGTTTTTGCAGGAGATGGCAAAAATTAAGACAGTAACTTCCTCAGGTCAAAGTCAGGCAGAGTATGAGCAAACCAAGTTAGGTGAGTAAATATTTGTTTTGATAGTGTACATACAAGTGTATGATATTGCCATTAATATAAATAAAAACCAGCTGAATATCATCGTTACTTTATCATTTTAGAAATTAATATGATACAATTATATACTCCGGATCATACAATATCATTAAATTTATAATATTAAAATTTATGAAATTACAATGTAACATTTGATGATATTCTACCACATAATGTGGTTGGTGCTATACTGGAATCACTTTGCGGCATCATTAGGTCAGTCATTCCGTCTGTTTGTTTCCATCGGGTCAATATCCCCTTGAAGGACAAATGCCAAACATCAAACTTTTTTTCTTTTCTCTATATATTCTATACCCCCTGTGTGTAAGTTTCCTTAAATTTGCCTCAACAAGGCAGTATGCATAACCAATGTCTGTGCTTGGTTTACAAGGCAATGTTTAGAACCTATGCCTCTGCCGTGCTGGCTCACAGCTTCTTTGATTGTCAAAGGTCAAATATCAGACAGACAATCATGTACTCGCTCTATAAACTGTATAAATTTTCTTTAAATTGGCATAACTGTTTACTGTAACATGAAAAGACATACTACAGCTGTGCCAGTTCAAGGTCAAGGGAACCCTTGAAGGTCAAACGTAATATATGGAACATTTTCGTCTCTGCTATATAAATCCTATACCCGGTCATGGATTTTCTTCAAACTTGGATGTTCATCTCAATAAGGCAATGGGCAGAACCAATGCCACTGCCATTCCAGCTTAAGGCAAAGGTCACCTTTGAAGGACAACGGTCAAATATCACAAACTTTTGTGTCAGCTCTATAAATCTTACATGCCTTTTACGATCTTCTTCAAGGTCATGATCAATCTTGAAGGTCAAAGTCAAAAGTCCGATCATTTTGTGTCGAACCCTTGAAGGATTTTCTTCAAACTTGACCCAAAACAATGGGATATGCAGAACAAATGAAGCTTCTTTGCAGGCCTTTTGTTTGAACTATAAATGCCATCCTTTTCAAATATCTTAATACAATCCCATCAAGATAAAAACAAGGGAGCATAAGTGTTTACCCCAGTTAATTGTTGTTGGCGTGTGTTTTCAAAAACCTTGTCCCGCCTATATCTCTATCATGCTTCATGAGATTTTGAAATGATTTGGCAAAATGTGTAGAATGAGGAGACAGTTTGTATGGCGCAAAACATAAATCCCTAGCTCCAAGGTCAAGGTCACAGAGAGTTTAAATGTCAGCAATTATAAATTTATTAGGCCCATAACTTTTTATACATTAGGGATTTTGAAACAATTTAGCATAAATGTTGAGCATGATAAGCCAGTGTTTCAGGTTCAAGATATAGACCCCAGGTCAAAGTTGAAAGTCACACTTACTCTTACAGGTCAAAGGTCAGCAGTTTAAAGAAAATCTTCGCTTGTCTTACACTCTGTTATCCATAAAGAGAATGGTCAATAAGTAAACACTGCTGGCAAAAGTGTTTAGAATTATAAGTCATTGATACCCTACCATCCAAAATATAGGGGCGTTCTGTGGCAGAGTGGTTAAGGTTGTTGACTTCAAACCACTTGCCCCTCACCGCTGTGGGTTCGAATCCCTACAGGGACTTTGGATTTTTTCATGTGAGGAAGCTATCCAGCTAGCTTATGGAACGTCAGTAGTTCTACTCAGTGCCGGTTCGTGCCTGAAATAATGCACAGAAGGGCACCTGAGGTTTTCCTCACCAGTTAAGCTGGAAGCGTCGCCATATGACCTATACTGTGTCGGTGTGACATAAAACCCAATCAAATTAACAAATAAAAACCATTCAAAATAATTGTATCTTATGTAAAATATTACAGAGCTTATATTTATTAAATTTATTGCTCCAGGTCACAATAAACAGTTTGTGCTCCATTGCCTTTTAAATATTTATCAACAGCCATCTGTCCTTATACTTGAAAAGGTCTTTTATTATACCCCCACAAACGAAGTTTAGGGGGGGGGGTTATAGGAGTCAGCTTGTCGGTCGGTCGGTCCGTCATGGTTAGGATATTGTTATCAAACTTGGCGTATAGCAAGCTTATATGAAGATCCCAGTTGCGATTACAATTAATTGAAATATTTCTTTTACACAGTTTTATAGTTTTTGTTCAAAATTTTTCTTCAGACTACTTTTTTTCATAAAGTCAAAGTTGCAGGTGGGGGTATTAACCTTTTCCCTTATATAAGCGTGTTTCGTCGGCTTTTTGCCCCCCCCCCTTTTTTGAGGCCTCAAACAGTGAAAAAATGCCCCTATTAAGGCCCCAAACACTGTCTTTTGTTTGAGAAATGTTGTTAAAAAAAGCGACCATTTTTTTGGCGCCGTCCCCCATTCAAAAATTACATCAGGGGGTTGCCAGAAGGGGGATGTGCCCCCTTCTGTTTGGGGGTATGAAGGGGGGCGGAGTCCCCCTCATCGCCAAGAAAATTTTGGACTTGTGAGAGGCTTAAAATGACCCCAGGTCGATCATAAGGTAACGTGTAACCAACGCTGAAAAGCCTTTGACTCTATCTCATTCCCTTGAGAAGTTGCAGCACTTTGAAATAAATTTTGATGGAAAAAATCGAGGCAAAAAAGTGATTTTTTGGCAATTTTGAGATGTCCCCTCGTTGCCATGGTAACAGGAAATTTAAGACTGAGCATGTCGTTACAAAGGCAATGGTCCAGTCCAACATTTGTGCCAAGTTTGATTAGTATTGAAGCATTTTTCATAGTTTCATAGCAGTTTGAACTTGTAACAGGAGGCTTTTCAGTGAAAATGGCCATTTTTCACAATATGCTCATGGGGAAAGGGTTACTAAAAAAATTATAAATGTTACAAAACAACAATTTTTCACCAAAATTAGGTAAAAGACTACATTGTTAACATGGAAAAAACTAGATTTTTGGGTGATTCCAAGGTTTTTCATCATTTTTTGTTAACCTTTTCCCTTATATAAGCGTGTTTCGACGGCTTTTTGCCCCCCCCCCCCCTTATTTTGAGGCTTCAAATAGTGAAAAAAATGCCCTATTAAGGCCCCAAACACTGTCTTTTGTTTGAGAAATGTTGTTAAAAAAAGTGACCATTTTTTTGGCGCCGTCCCCCATCCAAATATTACATCAGGGGGTTGCCAGAAGGGGGATGTGCCCCCTTCTGTTTGGGGGGATTGAAGGGGGGGCGGAGTCCCCCTCATCGCCAAGAAAATTTTGGACTTGTGAGAGGCTTAAAATGACCCCAGGTCGATCATAAGGTAACGTGTAACCAACGCTGAAAAGCCTTTGACTCTATCTCATTCCCTTGAGAAGTTGCAGCACTTTGAAATAAATTTTGATGGAAAAAATCGAGGCAAAAAAGTGATTTTTGGCAATTTTGAGATGTCCCCTCGTTGCCATGGTAACAGGAAATTTAAGACTGAGCATGTCGTTACAAAGGCAATGGTCCAGTCAACATTTGTGCCAAGTTTGATTAGTATTGAAGCATTTTTCATAGTTTCATAGCAGTTTGAACTTGTAACAGGAGGCTTTTCAGTGAAAATGGCCATTTTTCACAATATGCTCATGGGGGAAAGGGTTAACTAAAAAAATTATAAATGTTACAAAACAACAATTTTTCACCAAAATTAGGTAAAAGACCACATGTTAACATGGAAAATCTAGATTTTGGGTGATTCCAAGGTTTTTCATCATTTTTAGCTCGACTTTTCTATGAAAAGGGGAGCTATCCTACTCGCCCCGGCGTCGGCGTCGGCGTTAGCGTTAGCGTCGGCGTTGGCGTCACACCTTGGTTAAGTTTTTCGTACCACCCCACTTTATTTCAGAAGTATTACAAGTATGGCTTTGAAACTTACCATACTTGTTCACCATCATAACCTCCATCTACAGACAAGAGTACATAACTCTGTCAAGGTTTTTGACAGAATTATGGCCCTTTTTTGACTTAGAAAGTGTATTGAGCTTGGTTAAGTTTTTTGTACCACCTCACTTTATTTCAAAACCATTGGAGGTATTGCTTTGAAACTGACCATACTTGTTTACCATCACGACCTTCATCAACAGACAAGAGGACATAACTCTGTCAAGGTTTTTGACAGAATTATGCCCCTTTTTGACTTAGAAAATACATTGAATATGGGTAAAATCCACTTATTGCCTTAACCCTTTGAGATATTGCTTTGAAACTATAATACTTTCACATACAAAGTCAAATCTATATATTATGCTGATTGTACAAAAATATACTGCTTCCTTGGCATAGATTTCTTGAAAAATTATGTTATTATGTCATTTACCAAGGTGTTCTGAGTGACGTAAAAATACCTTATTCTCTCAAAGTGGGTTTAATACTATTAAATTTATTTAAGGCTCAACTCAGTTTTTTTTTCTTTCTTACCAGCCCTCTTTTGACTTAAACATTTCAAACTTTGCTGCAGTGTTCAAGGGTATCACACAATTCAGTAAAATAATTCTTCACTAAATATCTTAATGCTCATGGCCATTGTTCACTTTAAAAATACAGAGATTCTTGTATTGCCTTTTACTGCAAAAACTTTTTTTATTGGCAAGCAATAAAAAAGTCGAGCGCGCTGTCTTACGGACAGCTCTTGTTTGTTAACCTTTTCCCTTATATAAGCGTGTTTCGACGGCTTTTTGCCCCCCCCCTTTTTTGAGGCCTCAAACAGTGAAAAAATGCCCTATTAAGGCCGCAAACACTGTCTTTTGTTTGAGAAATGTTGTTAAAAAAAGTGACCATTTTTTTGGCGCCGTCCCCCATCCAAATATTACATCAGGGGGTTGCCAGAAGGGGGATGTGCCCCCTTCTGTTTGGGGGGATTGAAGGGGGGCGGAATCCCCCTCATCGCCAAGAAAATTTTGGACTTGTGAGAGGCTTAAAATGACCCCAGGTCGATCATAAGGTAACGTGTAACCAACGCTGAAAAGCCTTTGACTCTATCTCATTCCCTTGAGAAGTTGCAGCACTTTGAAATAAATTTTGATGGAAAAAATCGAGGCAAAAAAGTGATTTTTGGCAATTTTGAGATGTCCCCTCGTTGCCATGGTAACAGGAAATTTAAGACTGAGCATGTCGTTACAAAGGCAATGGTCCAGTCAACATTTGTGCCAAGTTTGATTAGTATTGAAGCATTTTTCATAGTTTCATAGCAGTTTGAACTTGTAACAGGAGGCTTTTCAGTGAAAATGGCCATTTTTCACAATATGCTCATGGGGGAAAGGGTTAATCACCTTCAGTGATAGGTCTTGTTACAAATAGGGTTATGTAATAAAAACTGTGCTGTCCTGTTATAACACCGGTATTTATACTATTTGGTGTCCTAACATAAATAGCAGAGGTATCTGTGCCTTTCAGACACATTTCTAAACCTCAACTGTTTTTAGCTCACCTGTCACAAAGTGACAGGGTGAGCTTTTGTGATCGCTTTTCGTCCGGCGTCCGTCCGTCCGTCGTCCGTCCGTCGTCCGTCCGTCCGTCCGTAAACTTTTACTTTAAATGACATCTCCTCATAAACCACTAAGCCAATTTCATCCAAACTTCACAGGAATGTTCCTTTGGTGGTCACCTTTAAAAATTGTTCAAAGAATTTAATTCCATGCAGAACTCTGGTTGCCATGGCAACCAAAAGAAAAAACTTAAAAAATCTTCTTTTAAAGAACCCAAAGAGCTAGAGCTAAGATATTTAGCATGAAACATGTTCTAATAGGTGTCTACCAAGTTTGTTCAAATAAAAGCCCTGGGGTCAAAATTGGCCCCGCCCCGGGGGGTCATTGATTTTCCCTATATGCATATAGTAAAAACTTAAAAAATCTTCTTTTAAAGAACCCAAAGAGCTAGAGCTAAAGATATTTAGCATGAAACATGTTCTAATGGGTGTCTACCAAGTTTGTTCAAATAAAAGCCCTGGGTCAAAATTGGCCCCGCCCCAGGGGTCATTGATTTTCCCTATATGCATATAGTAAAAACTTAAAAAATCTTCTTTTAAAGAACTCAAAGAGCTATGGCTAAGATATTGAGCATCAAACATGTTCTAATAGGTGTCTACCAAGTTTGTTCAAATAAAAGCCCTGGGGTCAAAATTGGCCCCGCCCCAGGGGGTCATTGATTTTCCCTATATGCATATAGTAAAAACTTAAAAAATCTTCTTTTAAAGAACCAAAAGAGTTAGAGCTAAGATATTTAGCATGAAACATGTTCTAATAAGTGTCTACCAAGTTTGTTCAAATAAAAGCCCTGGGGTCAAAATTGGCCCCGCCCCGGGGTTCATTGATTTTCCCTATATGCATATAGTAAAAACTTAAAAAATCTTCTTTTAAAGAACTCAAAGAGCTATGGCTAAGATATTTAGCATCAAACATGTTCTAATAGGTGTCTACCAAGTTTGTTCAAATAAAAGCCCTGGGGTCAAAAATTGGCACCGCCCCGGGGGTCATTGATTTTCCTTATATGTGTATAGCAAAAACTTAAAATCTTCTTTGAAAAAACCCAAATAGCTAGAGTTTAGATATTAAGCATGAAACATCTTCTAGTAAGTTTGTTTAAATAAAAGCCCTTGGGTCAAAACTGGCCCGGCCCCAGGGGTGTCATTGTTTTTAACTATATGTGTATAGTAAAAACTTAAAAAAAATCTTCTTTTAAAAAGCCCAATGAGCTAGAGCTTAGATGTTTAGCATGAAACATCTTCTTATGGGTGTCTACCAAGTTTGTGCAAATAAAAGCCCTTAGGTTAAATTGGCCCTGCAACGTTGGGGGGGGGGGGTTGGGGGCCTATATACAGGTGAGCGACCTCAGGGCCATCATGGCCCTCTTGTCTATTTAAATTGATGAAAAAGAGCACTACATAATATTGTATGCCGTAGAATTTGGATGAGAATATCTTTACCCCTGTGGCTGATCTAGCTTATCACAAGTCATAATAAGTATTTATTAAGTAATTAATTCATAATGTCATTATAGTAATCTATTAAACATTGAACTCATTAAGATGTAATATGTTTTTATTAATTATTTAATTAATTCTATATGGACATAGATATACTACACAGTAGATTAGGGCCAGAAAGTGTGTTAATACCCCCCCCTCGCTCAAAATGAATAGTGCCCTTGTTTTTTGCCAAATGAATAATGACCCGAGGGCATAATTCATTTCAGGGCGGATTATAACTATTTGGTTTGTCTCAAATGTGCCTTAATGTCTTTTATACACTTGATAGTAACACTAATTTGAATAAGATCTACATTAATATTGTTGAAATTCTTGTCTTATAATACTGTACAATACTTAAAGACATTTTCTACAGTTTTATGAAAATTTTATCCTTTCATAGAATTTTCTTAAGTTTTTGTATGATAAGTAAAATTTAATGGCGAATTCAAAAATAAAAAGAAAAATATATGTTGACGTGTTGGATTTCTTGTAAAATGGCAGTTTCCATGGTAACCATATATCTAAAAACTGTTAATATAGCTAAAGTGTGTTATAACAAATAGAAAATGTATAAGATAGCTTGATAAGACACACAATTAGCAATGTTTTATGCAAAGATAACCTTATCCAATGATTCTGTATGAAACAAATGATAATCTAAACATATTTTTAAAAAAATTAGTTTTCCGTACTCCTTAAAGCTACATTAAATAAATATGTATAAATATTTTGCCGTCGGCCTAAAAATAGAACATTCTACAGTTTCATTAACCTGTTTAACAGTATTCTTGTTAATCTCATCAAATATTGTTTATAAATAAGGATTTTAAACGGGAAACCCCACGGTAACACTAAAGTTCGTATACTAATTTTAACATGCAAATGAAGACTATAATCAGCTCGTGTATGCGTTACGTCACAGTTTTATAGTTGCTATCCGGAACACAGTAAATATGATATTTTCTTGTGCAAACACACTTTAACTGTTTTAGCTTCACGGTGCACTAAACCTGGGGTTCAGTAAAAGTAATCATCTCGTAAAAAGATTAAATTTGTATGAAAACATCCGTTACAATGCGGAAATATACCGTTAAATTAAGACTGCTACTTATAGTCATGTTTGTTGATTAATTATTGATGTACGGATGATCCAAAGGCGGAGTTTCTCATGGCAAACAGAAATTGTACTTCCCATTTCGCCACAATGAGGTTACCCGTTTTTATGCTAATAAAACTCATTTTGGTTGTCTGGACACCAAAATAAGACCAGGAGTCGATATAAAACCCAATTTATTAATGATCATGTCGCAATTTTTTTTATGAAATTTATTAAATGTAACTAACTGAACAAAAAATGAGAAAAATAAACATGAATTTTGTGAATAATTAAAGATATTGAAAAATTTCTTTCATAGGATTTTCTAATTTTTTTTGTATTTTGTGTAAAATTTAATGACAAATTCAAAAATTGAAAGAAAAATATATGTTGGCGTGTTAGATTTTTTGAAAAATGGTAGTTTCCATGGTAACCGTATATCTCGAAACTGTCAAAATTGCCAACTGTGTTATAAAAATGTACAAGACAGCTTATTACACTCACAATAAACATATTTTCGAACAAAACTTGCTTTATCTAAGGGTTCTGTATAAAACAATCGATAATCTGAACATATTCCTTGAAAAATGAGTTTTTCATGCTTTTTAACTGAATAAAAATGAGAAAAATAAACATGCATTCTGTAAATAATTCAAGCTATCAAGAAATTTCTTTCATAGAATTTTCTACATTTTTGGTAAATCAAGTAAAATTTTATGGTGGATTCAAAAATAGAAATAAAAATATATGTTGACGTGTTAGTTTTTTTGTAAACGGGCAGTTTCCATGGTTACCGCATATGCCAGCTGTCAAAATTACCACGCTTTCGTAAGAAATATCAGTGTTATACTAAATGCATTGTCATACCCGTCCCTAGATTTGCCACTTAAATGCCACCCTTTTCAATGGTGGAGTATTTAGACAATTTTCCACCAATAATGCCACCAAAACGCCACCAAAATGCCACCCAAATCATGAAAATGGTGGAAAATTTGAGCAGGACTGATGTTATATAATTTTCCAGTTAATTCCACCTTTTTTACACTAAATGCCACCAATGAGTGGAAAATTGGTGGAGTATTTAGACAAACTTTCACCAATATGCCACCTTAGGGTGGCAAACTCATTTTCCACTAGATGCCACTTGTTTCCACTTATTGCCACCATAATGGTGGAAAATTGGTGGAGTATTTAGACAAATTTCCACCATTATGCCACCATTGAGTGGCAAACTTATTTTCCACCAAATGCCACTTATTTCCACCTTTTGCCACCATAAGGGTGGAAAATTGGTGGAGTATTTAGACACTTTTCCACCATTTTGCCACTAGATAGTGGCAAATTCAGTTTCCACTAAATGCCACCTATTTTCCACCTTGAGGGTGGCAATAGCTGGAAACTTCTTGAAATTCACCCTATACCCTAAAAGGGAAACAAAAACAAAATTTTAAAAATAATCCTTTTTATTGCCTCCTCCATTGGAAAATGTTTTCACAAAAAAATAACAATAAATGTGTCCATTCATTTTCTCCAGTTTAGCTATTCCTGGATGGTTTGAGCAGGTGCCGAATCACCCTCCATATTTCTGTTCTTGGGGTGGTTGGCCACTTTTCCAGCACACAATCTAAAACAAAAAATATTATGAATGATTAATACAATAATTAAAAGCATTGGCTTATAAATATTTTTATATGACTATTCAAGCTGACTGCATAGCTTTTGTTTGTTTTGGTTAATAGGGTTTTATATCACACCGGCGCATTATAGATCACATAGCGGCGTTCCAGCTTTACTGGTTGAGGAAGGACTAGGGTGCCCTTCCGTGCATTATTTCAGGCACACACATCACCTGAGTAGAACCACTAACGTTTGGTAAGCCAGCTGGAAAGCTTCCTCACATGAAAGAATCCAAAGTCCCTATCAGGATTCGAACCCACAGCAATGAAGGGCAAGTGGTTTGAAGTCAACAATTTAACCACTCAGCCATGGACGCCCCTAGAGTGCATAGATATGATTTAAGCACTTTGACAACACAGTGTTGCATACATAGATGAAGTATGTTCAGACTTTTCTAATTTATTACTCCAAGGCAGGAAACATACCTAAGATAAAAAATATATTTTCATTCAGTTCATAAGTTACCTTCCAAGAACTTCAGTTTTGCCTTGTCTGCAAGACCAGGTCTGGTATCTGACTCATTGTGACCTTTCCTCATACCGAAGAGTGAGCGGCCTTTGGTCTCTTCTATACTAAAAAGCATCCTGAAGAGCCTTGTTGTTCCCTTCTGAGACGAGGGATAGTGCCTCAGTTCTGCCATCACTTGGTCCTAAAATATTAATATCCAATAAGTAAACACAGAAAATGAAACACTTTTATAAAATCTTCAGAATATGTATACAAATCTAAAATATGTAAAATGAAATCTTAATGCAAGTTAAAGTGCAATAAACAGTTTAAACTAGAACTTTGTGAGTCAGATGTGTGCCTTGTGAACAATATAGTTTAGGAGAAATGGCCAGGACAAAAATGAAATATGAAAATTAACAAAGGGCAATAACTAAAAAAAAACAGGAAATGCAGAGCAGCAGTTTCTGTTCAATAAGATCTATCATCCTATGAAGTTTCAAGTCTATAGTTTTAATAATTTATGAGAAATGGCATAAAGTATAAAAGTATTAACAAAGGGTCATAACTCAAAAATAAGTGCAGAGTATCGGTTCTTGTGCCCTGCTTTTTTTTCTTAATGAGATCTATCGTCCCGTGAGGTTTCAAGTTCATAGCTAATATACTTAAGAAGAAATGGCCTGGACAAAAATAAAGTATGAAAATTAACAAAGGGAAATAACTCAAAAATTAAGAAGAACAGAGTTCCAGTTCTTGTGCACTGCACTTCAAGTCATTATAAGAAGCATGCATACCACGTTTGAAGTCAATCCGACTTATAATGACTGACTTATGCTCCGGACAAGCTTAAGGGGACGCCAACACCGCCAAAAAAAGTAACCCCTATATGTCGCCTTTTTCAAGGAAACACAATAAAAGTAGGTTTTTAAATAGTGAATAAAACCTAAACTAGTGTCTTATTGGATCCTGTGACACTTCTTTCCTTTCAATTCTAAAATCGCTCTGAATTAAGTAAGAAACAAAGCAAGATACCTTTGTAAAGCCATTGAAGACTCCAGGCTCCTCCTCACTGCTTTGTGACTGCAAAAGAAAAATCCTTATTTAATGCTAATCTTGTTATGAGCCCCTTAACAGCTTGTTAGTTTAAACATTCTAGTTATAGTTATATATAACTACTGTACCATGAAAGCTGAATTACAACAAAGAAGGAATAAAACATACTAATTAGTAATATAACAGTTAATGTTGTTCTGCTTCACATGTGACACACATAGAAAAAAGATTATAGCAAGAAAGTTGTAGTAATAGGTACCTGGTTATCGGTAGTTTGGTTGCTATCATATTGCTCCAAGTCTGTCTTGTTTACATGCATTGGCACATTGCTTGACCTCAACTGGTCCATATCATTTTTCATTGCCTGTAAAAAAAGACTAATTGTACAAAGTCATGCAACATAGCTTACACCTTTTAAAGCATAATTATGTGTTTAAACAATTCAAGACAAGAACTAGTTGAAATAGGTGATGGACCCGAAATAGCTTTTGGACACAGAAAAGTATACCTCTTGTAGTTTCAGAGTTATGTCCCGGAAAAAGTTCAAAATACAATAATTGCAAACTTAGGCAAGACACACGTACTGTTCTTTGCACTGCTAGTCTACACAATGATATCGATCTACCTTCAAAAGTTCCTTGTTCATATTATAGTCCCAGACAAAGTTAAAAATGTAAATATTAACAAATGGAATTAACCCAAAATCAGGCGAGGCAGAGTTATGGTTCCTTTGCATAACACTTCAACCAAATGAGATATATCTACCTACAAAGTCTCATGTTTATATTTCTTATAGTTTTAGAGTTATGTCCCAGATAAAGTTCAAAGTGAACAAAGGGCAATAACTCCAACATTAGGCACAATACATTATACTTATAACCATACTTTTTATGATCTAGTCTTACCTGCATTTCTGACCACATGTACCTTATTTGGTACTCTGCATAATCAAGACGATTTTTGAGACAGGAAATTTCCTGTTCCTGTACTGTTACTGAGCTGCAACTTGGCTGTGGCTGGAAAGCAGTTGGTCCATCATGTACAATACTTAGACTGCTGGAAATTAATCGACGGGTCTCTTCATCTTCTTGATTTGTTTGCCTTTGAATAACAGTATGAAAGTGACATAAATAAACTAATTGTACTATTTATCTAAAAGACAAGACATAATTATGACCTTATTAAAGATGAATTATAAAGAATAGTCATTAAATTGAAAGAATAGTGTTCAGGTAGTCAATTTAAATTTCAAAGTCCTAAATATTTTGGAAACACTCCTTCAGATGAAATAGACATAATGAAAATACCTGCTTGTGCTTTGAGACAAAGAGGTGATGGCAAGATCTTCAGCAACTTGCTTCAGCTTTTTCTGTTAAAGTGTACAAAAATCATTTCATTAAAAATTTCAAAGTTTGACAGTTTAAAAATTTGAACATTGGAAAAGTCAGTGTGACTCAGTCTTAGGGCTGTCACAAACAATAAAAATTGTAAAATGAATTCTGCAAATTCTTGCAAGATAACAGTGTCTATTGTAGAATCTTTTTTTCTGTTTGTAAATTTTTTTCCCTGCCTCTGCAAAAATAGGGGGAATTCTCAAAAATATGAATGAATACCCCAATCCCCCTTCCTAGAATAGACACTGAACATATACATTTTGATATAAAAACAAGAAATTTAGAAGAAAACTACCACACATGAACAACCAATTACCCTTTTAAAAGTGTGGTCACAACCTTGCATAACAAGGTTCGGACACAAGGTTTATCTTGCCAGGATTCACCTTCGTCCAATCAATTAAAACATGAAGGTGACATATGTTAGCAATGGAAAACCTTCCTTAGACCATTCATATATCTCCCTCCTTTTGTGTTATGAGATAATTCAACATAAAACATTAAATTACCTTTTCTGCTTCACTCGAGTCACTAACAGCAAGTTTTCTAACCGGCTTTGGCTTCACAACTTTGACTGGTTCCTGAAATAACATTTCCTTTGTTATATTAAAGATTGAAATTACTTGTGTATACTAATCAAATTTCAATATTTCATATATCATGGTATTAACACATACCGGTATGTATTTTTACTTAGCATATATCTTAATTTAGAAATTCAGTTTAAAAGGTGGTTAATCCGATTGGGGTCATGTTATGGATTCTTTTTAAACTTAACAATCTGATCATTTACATTTGTCTGTGTTCATCTATATCAAAACTTTTTACTCTTATTTTTTCCTAGCCTGGCTGCCCAACCAATATAGCATTAGTTTAGCATTAGTATAAATCTTATGAACACATTTTTCTCCAGGATTGATGTAAAATTCTCCAGGATTGATTTAAAAATAATTACTACAGTATTAGAGATGACCAAGACTTGCATTGACTAGAAAATATTTTATAAAAATTCACCAGAATGCACAGATTTTTTAACTAATTATTATCTCCCTTTTTTTAGGTTGGTTGCGCACAACTAACACACACAATAAATTACTTTCAACATATGTAATTGTTTTAAAACTTGACTTTTGTTTTACTTACCTGAAATATTTCATTTTGTATTAAATACAAATGTAAAATTATAAATTATATTGAAATTGAAAAAAAAATCCCACTTTTAAACAATTTTATATTAATGATAACAACAAAACTCATAAAATGTTTCAAAAGGGATGCAACTTGATGACCTTGTTTGTTACTTATTGCTCAAAAGGCATAATTATATTGAAACAGAAAAACATAAGCAAATGTTGCTCAAACTTGATTGACCAACTTAATAAAATACCTCTGAAGATCTTGACTGGGACTTCCTTGGAGACCTTCTAGGTGAATCATCAAGTTCTTCATGAAGAGTTAGACTGTTATCATAATGTCTTATAGGTGACTGGAATAAAAGAAAATGTTTAAAATGAAAGGTCAAACATTGACAATGTATGTAAACTTGTTATATGTTTTTTTTCTATATACTACAAGAATTTATACAAAGTCATTTAATCATGATTTTGAAACTATAATTATTTCACAAACTTACACTGTATCAAGACAGCTGCATATTTTAGAACTTAGAACGATTTGTAAATAAATCTGCATGCAGAGATGGTTACTAAAAAACCCAGATCATCTTATTATAATATTTATGAAAAGCACTGACATCATTTTCATGAAGTGTATTCCTACATTGAAAAACTCAACGCACAACCTGTTTATTATCAGTTAAATTTATAGTATATGTATAAAGAGTCAGTATACTTGCTGAATAAATATTTTGTATTTATACTTTATAAACATATTATACATTACAAATACTGTATGAATAATGTTTGTAAGGCTGATAAAATCTTTAATCAGTATTAACACAATCTACATTCAACTTTTATTTTTAAAAAATCCACTATCAGAAAATAAGAAATGACATGTTTAAGCCCCTAATATATATATATATATATGTAAGTTACCTTAGAAGATGTACCAGTCAGTTGATGTATTTTCCTTGGCGACCTTCTAACAGGTTCCTCACCACTAGTGTTTCCAAGAAGGGATTCTGGTTCAGGACCTTTCTGAAGCTGAACATTAAAGGAAACTTATAAAAAAACATGTATATTTTTCATATTTCACCCTGAAACACCCAATACACAGCAGATATTTGTGGGTTTTTTTCAGTGTAAGATCGAAATATATTTCACAGAGTGAACACTATAATTAGATATTTTCATGAGGGAAATATATTTTAATCTTACAAAAAACAAACATTCTATTTATTTAATGCATTTTAATGGTTTTAGACAAAATATCTCCTTTTTACTGCACCCATATGGCGAGCGATCATTAGATTACTAGTCTGACATGTAAACCACTTCCCCATGCCGCCACTAATCTATCAGATCATTTCTATGGGCATTATAGATGTAATTTTTTTTTTTAATCTTGATCACTTTTAGCGGGCATTGAAAATTCTTTTAATGACAAAGATGAAGCGAAGCTGTTTTTCACGATTGCACAAGAAACCACGCTATTGTTTTTGTCAATCACAGACTTTAATTGACTTGACATTAAACTATGTAAAACAATTTCCAATGGTAGTTAAATTATAACAAAATACTTTTTAATAATTGTAACATATATATAAATATCACAGAATTTACATCGGCTTACGAAAACAACTTAATTAAAGGTGAATTTTTTTTCCGAATTGATCTATCCGATAACTTTTCTTAATATAAGTTAAATTAATTGGCGAATATCACTGTTAAAATTATTTAGAGAAAAAATATAAGTTCATTCTTTGTAAAAATGTAAATGTAAAAAGGCGTGCAAGTTACTGACTTCATCATTGCATTTATTTGTTACTTAAAAATTGCTGTACAGCTTTCCTCAACAGTGGGTATAGGCTAGACATAAGTGACACACTTACGACTACTCGACTAGAACTTTTGGCTAGCATAACCGGCCCTTACGACTAGCCACTACCTTACAAAATGTGTATGACCGTGTACAGAAACACAAAAAAGCAGTACTGTACAGATCCATTAATTTTACATTCTATTTTAACTGACTTCAAATTGAAGATAGATAACTCAACAGGTCTGAAAATACTGACACTGCAGTACACAACTTACAATTGGTAAATGATCCATTATAACAAGGCTGGAGTAAGCCTTTTGTATAATACTTACATCAAGGTCAGAGAGCAACTGTAAGAACAGTTCCGTTGATTTGAGAACTTCTGCCATGCTTTTGCGATCTTTCAAGTCTACAAGAAAATTACATTCACAATAAAGTTTGATTTTTTTTAAGGTCAAGACATAGGATCATTTATTATTGGCTTCAAATACATGAATACAGTACTGATAAAAAATTAGATTCAGGAAAGATGATTCATTGCCATCCTCCACAGGTCTATATATTTATGAATACAGTTAAAGTTATAAAATTTATGAAATTCCACAAAAAATAATGGTAAAAAAAGCTATAATTATCAATTATATTTCATTATATGTTGTCATCAGCAATATGTTGCTCAGTTCAATGGTACATGATTATTATTGCTTATAACAACAAGAAATAAAAAATATATTAATAGTTGTAATTCATTTTATAACTAACATAATTTTCATAACAATCCTTGGAAGTATCCGCCTTTTATCAATTGAAGCATTGAAGGTGTAATGGGCACAAAGACTGACCGCCTGTGCCATGCTCGGTAAGCTTACATATCCGAAATTAGTGACACTACAGCGGCTATGTTAAGAATAGGAATTCAATTGATTTTAACAATATTTCCTCACCGTTTCATTTTTTTTTCTTTTTAAAATACCCACACTGATTGATAACGAATAAATGCTGATTAATTGTCCGTCGTGCAACGAGGTAAATTGATGTTTTGTTTAACACGTTTTTTTTTATTCAAACCGGAAATTGAAACTATCTGAGTACGAAAATTCAAATTATATTCGTTCCAACAGTTTTCGTAACACTACTGCTAGAATCGCGATCAAAGCCTAATTTCGCCAATGAACTTTAAAGTTACAAGTAGCAAATTATATTGCAGTATAACATGCCTTAACTATTATAATAAATATTTTCGCATAGCATCATAGGCGTATAAAAGTGTGTGAGTCTATGTGCCCCCTTTTATTTAAAAAAAATGGCGAGACAAATCAATTAATTTAAACATTTCAAACCAGGACGTGAAGGCGGTACATGGCTGTTAAAAACGATGTTATATTTACTGAATGAATATGAATAAAATAAGATCTCACCTCCCAATTTTCCAATCACAGCGTCCACATTTCCAAATCCTGGGCACTTTACAAGAACATGATCGCCAACTTGATAATCTTTATAATCTCGCCTAGGACTCAAAATTGAACTAAGGCGTAAAATATTCCCACTAATTGGATCATCATTTATCCATACAAACAATGCGAAAAAATTACACTCGGCCATTACTCCAAGAAATTTGAAAATTGATTTAAAACTAGATTCGTTGATCAAGCCTTTTCAAAATAGAATGCTGCGCGCCAATGGATAAAAAGCCCACTGCTTATCAGTTTATCAACACCGGTCACGTGACGAAAGTATAGAGAGGTTTTAAGGGGACACCAACAGTGCCAATTTGTTAACCGTTGTTTAATTACCTATTATCATAAGCACAAATTACTTTTTTTTTTGTCTAAAGTTTTTTTTAGATTTTTTTTTAAATATTAAATAATCATAAAGCAGAATTTGATATTACCCGAAATACACAAATGACTTATATACACAGACTAATTTCCCTTCAGAGGCACTCAGTACATAATAATTCGATATAATTCACATGTGCAAAACATGTGCAAATGATGCGATTCCCGATTATTCCATATTACAACATATGTCAATATATACCGTGAGATACACTTAATATAGTCTGTTAATTGGGCAGGCGGGGTGAAACTCCGACTTATGCAGATAATATGATTACAAAATTGGTAAATTTCATTACCTTAGATAAACAGTGATTAATATTCGATTACACGTGCACATTAATGAAATTAACCGTTGCGAGGGCAAATAAAATGCACCATTGTATAATATGTTTGGAGCAGAATGTAAACATTGATTTTTACCACTCTTTATGTCGTGTGAAAGCTTCAATGAACGACATTTGCATTTTTGTATATATCTCGAATATATAAGTGTGGATGTACCACAAATGTAAGTATAGTTCCCTTTACTTACTTTTTTTAAAATAACATGTGTTGGCAATTTTGGTAATGCACATGTGGTACACATTAATTGACTTACAGCGGCTTCGAACATTTCTTTTCATGACAGAGAGGGCAATTGTATTTTGCAATTTTATACATAGACACATATATATATAGCTTCTTTTCAGAGTAATTTTTCATAATTAACCTCACAAACAATACTCGTGTATCTATAAGCATGCATTGAAAATAAACGTGAAACAAAAAACGAGTATATATCTACTGAGCTGTATATGCGAAATTGATTCACGTTTACCCGGCCTTTGATAATAATCAGTACAGTCAAAAAACTGATAACTTTGCACATGTAGATATGTCTACTTGCATGCATAAGAATTTTTCAGTATCGTTATTAGTGCTTTCCTATTTGCAGATCTAATTTTGAAGAAATGGCAACATATATGAATGATGGCGTACTGACAGAAGGTGGCAGACTGTTAGTGTACGTACAAACACTACTTTAATTAGTTTCATTAAACTTAGGAATCTAGATTTAGTTTATAAAAACTTATACCTTATATATATTTGTATTTATTTAGTAAATGCATTTCTGTTAGAAATACTGGCACATCTTTAATCTGTCTTTTAATAATAATGCTTGTCACCTTTAAAATTTGTCACGAGAAAGAACTTAAAAGTTGTTTAGTAAAACATCCATAGAGAATTACTGGGCCACACAATGAAATTTAATTAAGTTCTGTAAATTTCAGGTTTGATGAGGTCACATTGTTAAACTGCCAAGAAACTGAAAACCAGTGGAAGTGTCCAGTGGCCACGTGTGGGAAAGTGCTTAGCAGAAAGCAGACGTTAAAAAGTCATGTTATGTCATTACATAATTTGGAATGTAAGTACAAAAAAATATTAGTATAAAACTTCCGCAAAGTAATCTGAAGCACGTATTAAAAAGGCTTTTATCTCGGAGAAACACGTACTAATTTATAACTTAGTCTACTTAAACTCATATCAATTTTCAATCTGTTTAAGGTACTACTCCAGTGAAGCAGTACAAGAAATATGAACACGATCCTTCGGTAGAAGTTCCGAGAGCTACTGTGTATTACAAGAAAAGGTAGTTAATATAATGTGCAACTCTATATTTGAAGGTCCAATACTTAACGCCAGCAGGGTATCATATTTAAGCCAGTAATTTCATACTGTATGTATTTTTAACCAAATTTAAGTATGTTATATAATGTATTGCAAGAATGAGTTGTATCTTTGGCAAGACTGCACTTACAATAAACTTGAGCCTGTTTCAAATCAAAACGACTACCCGGTCTTTTAAAGTTTCTATAAATTGTAAACTATTTTACTATTGTCTCTAAAAAATGATGAAACATTCTTTACAAATCATCATATTTTTAACTAAAACAGGAAAACATGCACCACTGAAACACGTACACTCAGTACAGGTCTCGATGATTATGCAAGCTACCCCCGGCGAATAACATCGTTCAATATGCGGCTGTTTCGAGTTAAAATAATTGGGCGTCATAGCCGGAACAATTTTCTTTTTAATGTAAAACCTTTAACGATTAGATTTTTTTATAACCGATATTACATTATTTATAAACACCGAAATATTTGCATTGGGTTTTTGAAAAGAAAATGCTAAGTATGTTTTATAATCGGTGATAAAGCATATTGATCACGCTAACATATTTAAGTCGGTCGGCAAATAAATTTGAAATAAACATATATACAACACAAAAACAATGAACGTGTAGACATAATTTCGATCGAATACAATAACTATACGTTTCATGTACAGCAAAAACCGTTCAAACGTTTTTCATTTGATGATTAACCTTTGCAGAATAATTTTGTTTCACTGCATCCTCGGTTTTTATCATCTCTTTTATTCGTTGTATCATAAGATCAAAGGACACATGCCGACTCCACATTGTACATGCGAATTTTTCTTTGATCTTACTAAAGCACATGGCACAAAAATACCGCGATATTTGACAGTTTGAGACATTTAAAAGTAAAGTAGCTCTAGGGAATTGTTTGATAATTTTACATAATGATCTAGATAATGCTATAAGTAAGTTTTATTTTCGGTGATAAAGCATTATGAATACGCTGTACAATGAATTTTCAGTCAGCAATCAGTTTTGAATTAGATCTATATAAGCATTAAACACAATAACAAATAATGACATTTATTTGTATAATAAATTCTTTCAATTATTCCTCAAGGAATAATGACTATATATCTGTTTGTCTTTTTAAAACATCTCCTTAATTCAAAGTTTCAGCAATAAATGTACTTGCCTTTTCAAGAAATTTCTATGCATATTATCCATTTCCATAATGGCCATCTTTATGAGCTAAGAAAAAATATCAAGCTTCTGTCAAAGCTATTTATAAAGATGGTCAACCTGTAAATTGTAAAAGTGGAGTCACATTTCACATTTCTTGAAAAGCAATGTTGACGAAAATTTGAATTAAACGAGTTTTTTTAAATAGAAAAACAAGTTCAATAATCTGTCCCATTTTCCAGCTCTCAAAAATCGATCAAAGTCATATTATTTGCCGCGAAGTTTGGAGTGAAAAAACGTTTAAACTGCCATTTTCTTGCATAATCATCTATCAATATAAATTCAATATGTATTAATTATCATTCATTTAAAAAACGCTAATTGCCACGAACTATATAGTTGCTCATACTCACATTCTTATAAATGTTTGCTTACTCATATAGGAAGATGCAGACAGAAGGTACTGATCAGGAAAGATTGCATACAGGCGCTAGCAGAGATGAAGTCACTGATACAGTAGAATACCATGACATGGATATTGATGATGATGCTATGATTCTGGAAGAAATACAACCTAGCAGTGCTGCTTGTCAAATTGATAACACAATACCAAACGAACAAGAGGCACAGAAGCACGTGCCATTATATGTTATAAAGTGTCATGAATGTCCAAATGGATTGTATAAATCCAGAATTTCGCAGTCGGACCATGAACTTGCTGTCCTATCGTTTACATCTAGACACAATCTTTCTGACAAAGCTCTCGAAGATTTACTTTCGCTTATTTCTCTTTACCTACCACACAATAGCCTCGTCCAAACAGACATTAACAAATTAAAAGAACGATGTGGATTTGATAGTAAATTCTTAAAGAATTTTGTCTTTTGTAATGTTTGTGAAAACACCATTCCAAAAGGAAGCGAGGTGTGTGAAACACCTAATTGCACTGGAAGAAAATCTGTTTCAAGGAACAAAAGCTTCTTTATGACTACAGATATCAAATTGCAAATAACTGAAATGCTTCAAAAGGAAGGTGTATGGGATGCCATTCAAGAAAGGTCGGATAATGCTGCAACATTCAGTGTAACTGATATTCTGGACGGAGAAGCATATAAGGAGTTAAAACTGGAGGGAAACTTTCTTAGTGACCCACGCAATATAACACTGACATTATTTACAGATGGAATCCCTTTATTCAAAAGCTCAGGTGTATCGTTATGGCCAGTTTACTTTCTTGTAAATGAATTGCCTCGACATGAGCGATTCAAAAGAAAAAACATGATACTTTGGGGTGTCTGGCAGGGAACAGGGAAACCTGTAATGACAGTATATCTGAAAGAGCTTGTGCTCGACCTTCAGGATATATACAGGAATGGTATTGAATTCCAGTATCATTGTCAGTCTATTCAGACGAAAGCAATGCTTGTCGTTGCCACAATGGACTTACAAGCTAGAGCTGCTGTGCTTAAAATGACTCAACACAATGGAGAATATGCATGCATTTATTGTTTGGTAAAGGGGAAACAGGTTAAGACAGGGAAAGGACACTGCAAGACATTTCCATATTCAGACAACTATGTACTAAGATCCAGTGAAGACATACGAAAAGACAGCCATGATGCACAAATGCAGAAAAAAAAAATTCATGGATTCATGGGTGAAAGTGCATTTTTGTACCTGCCAGAATTTGAACTGCATATAAATATTGTGGTAGACTATATGCATGGTATTCTACTTGGAATCGTCAAGAAATTTGTGACTATGTGGTTTGACAGCAACTATTCCAAGAACCCATATTACATAGGCAACAAAGTTAAATCCATTGACCGGTACCTAGCCACCATAACTCCACCATACAGCATCACGCGTCTGCCAAGGAAAATCCAAAATACATTTCATCACTGGAAAGCATCAGAGATGCGTGCCTGGTTGCTGTTTTACAGTTTGCCATGTTTGGCAGGAACTCTTCCGGAAGTATATCTCAAACACTTCAGCCTTCTGGTAGAAGCTACATTTACTTTATTGGGTGAAGGAATCAACTCCGTTGATTTGGAAAGGTCTGAAATGCTGCTTAAAACGTTCTGTCGAACAGCACCAGATTTATACGGAGAGAGCCTTTTGGGACTGAACATGCACAACCTTTTGCATCTAACCATGTGTGTGAAGCGATGGGGGCCATTATGGGCATGGTCCTGTTTCTGTTTTGAATCTTTCAACGGGGAAATTAAGAAAAATATTCATGGCACTGGTAATGTCTGTATACAAATCTTCTGGGCTCTTCTAGCTGAAAAACACATTGAACGGGCATCTTCTACAGTAACAAATGCCAGCGTGATAACTTTCATAAAAAAACAAACTAGCTTCTCTACTACTGCCTCAGAACAAACAGGGGCTCCATGTTTAGTTCGACGGAAGTACACATTCTCTGCCAAGTTTGCATTTCCAAAAGCTGTTCAAGAGAAATTGGAGCAATACACTGGGAAAAGAAATCCTCAATCCTTTTCAAAGGCAAAACGGATATTTGTAAATGGCCGCTCTGTTTACAGCAGGAATCAATCCAAAGTAAAGAAGAGGAATTCTTACACTGTCAGCATTATTGACAACCTGCACAAACACAAGGTCATGGAAGTCGAATACTTTGTGGTCGATGATGACACATCCCATGTCTATGCTGTTGGCAAAGAATTAACTGGTGGCACACCTTTGTTAGCCGGAAATGCTCATCATGTTAAAAAATATCTATCTAGAAGGTAGGATATTTTGATGTATGTTACTTTTTTTTATTAAAATTGATTTAATTCACTTAAAAGTAACCAAAAAAAAGAAAAAAAGATTTAAAGTCATTGCTATTATTCAGGTTCAATCAAGCGTTTAACATGGAACTCTCTCAAGTTGTATAGCAACCTCTATTACCAGTATAATGTCAGAATATGGTAAACTAAATTTATATCATATATTTATTGCAGTAAGGAGCAGTCTGTTGAGAAGGCCATGGATATCCAAGAACTTTTAGTCAGCTTTGAAGTGAACACTGTTCGGTATATATGCAGATTACCAAATACAGTAGAAGGAGATTGATTAATTCAGTGGAGGCAGATTGATTGATGCATATGTGTATCATGTTATTAAACATATGAAAACTGTTTATAGTGACTGTGTATGAATTGTGTTAATATCATATAAAGATTTCTAAGATACAAGTGTCTGATACATTTTCAAACTTTTCAACTTGCAATTAAACATATTTTTGATAAAAAAATACTTGAAGCTCAAATTGATAGAGTAAACAATACAAACAGATTTATTTCAATTTGGAGCTTTGACTTAAATAAATTTCAAACCTTCAATGCACAATTATTTCTTAGTTTTTTTTTCATGCATATGTCACCCAGAAAAATGTTAGAGTTTTGCTTTCTATTAAAAGTTATTCAAAAAATTTTCTAAGTTTTTTTCCACCAATTTGCCACCAATTTGCCACCCAGAAAAAAGTTAGAGTTCCGCTTTTCTACTAAAAGTTACTCAAAAAATTTTCTAAGTTTTTTTCCACCAATTTGCCACCCAGAAAATAGTTAGAGTTTCACTTTTCCACTAAATGCCACTCATTTTCCACCTTCAAAATAAACTAAGTTTCATTTTCCACCAATTTCCACCCTTTTTCCACCATGAAAAAAGTCTATGTTCAAATTTCCACCTAAATACCACCTAAATGCCACCAAAGGATAGTGGCATTTAGTGGTAATTTTGCCACTACAGTGGAAAAAGAGTGGAATTTTGTCATTTTCCAGCTAATGCCACCCTTTTTACACTTAATTCCACCCTTTTTGGTGGAAATAGCTGGCAACTAGTGGCAAATCTAGGGACGGGAATATACAACAAAAACAAGTTGTATTATAAATTTCTATTTCTTTTGATGTTATATTAAGTAATGATACTTAATATGTTTTTTAGAACAGGTTATAAATTAAGACCATATTATTTCTTGGATCAACTAACATACCCGAACAGTAAGCAAATAATCAGAAATTTACAAAGAAAATAATGAAAATCGGGACATTTCTTCGATATTATTTTTGTTTTTTCAATTCAACATTTTTCTAATATATCATTTTAAACGTCTTTGCCCACTTGTCTGCCAGTAATCAAGTGGCAACGCACTTTTGTCATTATACCACAAGTGGGTGGGGTAACGCGCGAAGAATCATCACCAATGCTGTCGTACAAATGCTAGGAGAAATCCTTTATCTGATGCTGTCTAAACGATTTCTTATTCTTTTGAATCGATCTCCTCCTGAACATTTAAAAATATCTATTTTGTATTATTTACTCATTTTTTGCTTGTGGCCGAAATTTAAACAGTTATTCGAGTACTATTAAACTTGACCTTCTTTTTGAAGAGTAATTGTCTGTGATTATCTTACTTGGATGAGCATAACGATGCGCACAAAAAACTACCGAAAACGACTTTAAAAGAGTTGCTTCCCTTACAAAGTTCACTTCTGTAGAATCAAGTTTCTCAGAATAAAACTGTTGTTTGTTGTTTTTTATTAAGCTTATAAAATGTTCTCATCCTTAACTCATGTGTTTGGTGCTTAAAACCTACTTTCACTTTACAGCTAGTGGTTGTGATGACGTAAGTAATGTGATGTCATTGTTTTCATTTTTGCATGTGCTCGTGTTCAATGTTCAGCGGTCAGGATCGCAAACTCATGATAGCTCACATGACACTCTTATGTATTTGAAATTTTGTTTTGCCCCTCTTTGAAAAAAGGGGGTTTATAGTTTTTTCTTATGTCGGTCTGTCAGTCTGTCTGTTGTTCTGTCGGTCTGTCCGTCGGTAGACCACATGGTTTCCGCTGATTATCTTAAAAACTGTTTATCACAAAGTCTTCATATTTCACATAGTGATTGGTCAGAATGAGTAAATGACCCCTATTGTTTGAAAGGTCACTAGGTCAAAAGTCAAGGTCACAGAGGCCTTAAATGTCAGAATGGTTTCCGCTGATTGTCTTGAAAACTATGCATCTTAAAGTCTTCATATTTCAAATAGTGATTGGTCATAAAGAGTAGATGAACCCTTTCGATTTTGGGATCACAAGGTCAAAGGTCAAGGTCACAGGTACCTTAAATGTCAGAATGGTTTCTGCTGAATATCTTGAAAATAATGCACCACAAAGTTTTCATATTTCACATAGCGATGTGTCATAACTAATATTTGACCCGTAATGATTTTGGGGTCACAAGGTCAAAGGTTAAGGTGACAGGGGCCTTATATGTCAGAATGGCTTTATCTTGGAAAGTGGTCATCACAAAGTTTTCATATTTCACATAGTGATTAGCCATTACTTGTAGATGACCACTTTTGATTTTGAGGCTACTAGGTCAAAGGTCAAGGTCACAGGTGCCTTAAATGTCAGAATGATTTCTGCTCTTTTTCTTGGTTACTATTTATCACAGTCTTCATATTTCACATATTGATTGGTCGTAACAAGTAGATAACCTCCATTGATTATGGGGTCACTAGGTCAAAGGGGCCTTGAATGGTAGTATGTTTTTAACTTATTATCTTTGTGGCTATTTATCACAAAGTCTTCATATTTCACATATTGATTGGTTATAACTAGTAGATAACCCCTGTTGATTTTGGGGTCACCAGGTCAAAGGTAAAGATTACAGGGGCCAAACATGTTTGAATGCTTTCTGCTCACAATCTTGGGGTCATCAGGTCAAAGATCAAGGTCACAGGGTCCTATGATTTCAGCTCATTTTTATCTTGAAGATAATTATCACAACGTCTTCATATTTCACGTAGTGATTAGTCATAACTAGTACATGACCCAAATTGTTTTGGGGTCAAAGGTCAAGGTCAAAGGGTCCTTGAATGTTAGTGTGGATTCTGCTCATCATCTTAAAAGCTATTTATCACAAAGTCTTCATATTCTAATATTGATTGGTCATAACTTTTAGATGACCCCTATTGGTTTTTCGTCACTAGTTCAAAGGTCAAGGTCATGGGGCCCTTAGATGTCAGAATGGCTTCCGCTCATTTTCTTGAAAACTTTTTATCACAAAGTCTTCATATTTTTTTCTTTTTAGCTCACCTGTCACAAAGTGACAGGGTGAGCTTTTGTGATCGCTTTTCGTCTGGCGTCTGTCCGTCGTCCGTCCGTCCGTAAACTTTTACTTTTAAAGACATCTCCTCATAAACCACTAAGCCAATTTCATCCAAACTTTACAAGAATGTTCCTTTGGTGGTCACCTTTAAAAAAAATTCAAAGAATTTAATTCCATGCAGAACTCTGGTTGCCATGGCAACCGAAAGAAAAAACCCAAAGAGCTAGAGCTTAGATATTTGGCATGAAGCATCTTCTAGTGAGTGTCTACCAAGTTTGTTCAAATAAAAGCCCTGGGGTCAAAATTGGCTCAGCCCCAGGGGGTCATAGATTTTCCCTATATGCATATAGTAAAAACTTAAAAAATCTTCTTTTCAAGAACTCAAAGAGCTAGAGCTAAGATATTTAGCATGAAACATGTTCTAATGGTTGTCTACCAAGTTTGTTCAAATAAATGCCCTTGGGTCAAAATTGGCCCCGCCCGGGGGTCATTCATTTTCCTTATATGTGTATAGCAAAACTTCAAAAATCTTCTATGAAAAAACCCGAATAACTAGAGTTTAGATATTAAGCATTAAACATCTTCTAGTAAGTGTCTACAAAGTTTGTTCAAATATAAGCCCTGGGGTCAAAACTGGGCCCGCCCCTGGGGTGTCATTGTTTTTAACTATATTTGTATAGTAAGAACATAAAAAAATCTTCTTTTAAAAAAACTAATGAGCTAGAGCTTAGATATTTAGCATGAAACATCTTCTTATTGGTGTCTACCAAGTTTGTTCAAATAAAAGCCCTTAGGTTAAAATTGGCCCTGCCGAATGGGGGGGGGGGTTGCATGTCATTGTTTTACATTATATGTGTGTAGTAAAAACTAAACATCATGAAACATCTTCTAATGGGTGTCTTCCAAGTTTGTTCAAATAAAAGCCCTGGTGGTTAAACTGGCCCCGCTCCGGGGGCCTCTATACAGGTGAGCGACCTCAGGGCCATCATGGCCCTCTTGTTTCCATAACTGAACTCTTTCATGTACCCATTTATGGCAAGTTTCTTTAACAAAATAACCAATAATGTGAGTCAAAGGCTTGAAAGGGCGGCATATGTGTCGTTCAACAGTTCTTGTTTCTATATTTAGTAACAAGTGTAGTCATATTGTGATATACATGTATTAAAGCCATGACATAATAGTTGATCATTTAACTAATTATGATTATATAACAGAAAACATATGGTAAGAGTATTCTTCAATTTTTGATCTTTTCATTCTTATAGTCAATTTAGCAACAAAACAGCTCCTAGGTTACTTTTAACCTAATATGTTATAGTTTGCCAAGGGTAATTGTTTTGTTTGTTCATGGTTTATTATAAATCTGTGAGTCACTAATAAGTGTGTTAACAGCTTAATGTTATACTATATTATAATTTTAGAATGGCAGAAAGAGATGATAGCATCATACTGTAAGAATTTGCTAAAAGTACCAGCAATGCCTTTACTACCACGAGGTCAGAAATGTAACTTCAGTGAGATTTATGTTAGGCCCACTATAACAAGAGAAATAAAAGGAGAGGAAGGGGAGACAAAGGAGATTGAGTTCAAGTCAATGTCAGATATCTTCATAAAGAATGGCGTGCCTTTGAAACATATATATGTTCTTGGAGATGCAGGGTCTGGTAAGAGTAGTTTCTGTAAATATTTGGTCAACTGTTGGTGTATTGCACACAGTGGTGCACAAAATGTAGAAGATGAGTTTGAAGGAGTCAAGGAAATGAACAAATTTGATTTCATGTTTTATATCTCCCTAAGACATAATCAAGACATAGACAGTGTCCAGGATATGATTAAAAATCAGTATGATATTGACATTTCAAGCCCAGTTCTCAAAAAAGACTCTGCAAAGGTTATAATATTGCTGGATGGCTTAGATGAATGGTCTTCTGAAAGAAAGTCCTACAATCAGTTCCAGACAATGGGTCTCCCGAAACAGGATGTTAAGAAAGACTACACAATCGTTACTACATCACGGCCATGGAAAGTTCACACCCTAGGAATAAGTGAGACAGAAATTGAACAGTTACTGAATCTGAAAGGGTTTGATTTGAGATGTGAGAGTGAAATGGTAGATAAAACAGTCTCACAATTAAATTCCAGCAGGCATGCTAGTAAAGATGCCAGGGTTTGTAAACAAAAGCTAGAAGAAAAGTCCCTGAAAAGTTTAAAACAGGTACCAATTATGTTGCAGCAACTGATTTGTCTATGGTTTGATGGTAAAATTGATAAAACCTCAAGATGTGCCATCTACACTGGGATGTTAGAACTTTTCTTTATATGGAATGATATGAAAACTACAGGAACAAATACTAGACTCATGGAGGGTGTTCAGAAAGTAGATCTTCCTAAAACCTTAGCTGATAAAAAGATATTAAAATTAAACAGCCATCTCATTTATTATGTGTCGCAGTTAGCTTATGAGACACTATTTAATTGTCCGAAGGATAAATCTTTGACATTTGACATTTCTATGTTTGATGAACTAGAAATATCAGATGAAGTAAGAGAAAATTGCTTGAAACTTGGAATAATTACAGAAGATGAATGTCCAAGTTTATCTGTATCAGAACCACCAAGCTCATTGTTCTCTTTCATTCACAAATCAATGCAAGAATTTCTGGCTGCAGTGAATATTTGCATCAATTTCAATGCAAAAATTGGTTTGTCAGATAGTACAGGAAATGTTGAATTAGCCAAGAAATTTATTAATGAGGTTTTTCAGAAATGTTCAACAGTAAATGACATATTAGAGCAGTCAAATGTTATCATTATGCTATGTGGTCTTGAACCTAGATTAGCAACACATGTTTCAAAATACATATATGATACTGTGTCAGAAGACTCTCGTGTTCAGGAATACAGGAGAACAATAAATTATAGGGATTATGATTGTATTACTGATATTCAAAAGCTTATGTTTGACTCAATGGAAGAATTAAATGCAGCATGTAGTGTAGGAAGTAATTCTGTATTTTATATAGGAGATTTGGTCATTAAAAGATGGGGTCAGTATTGTGATATTGTTTGTTCAAGTATTGACCAGCATCAAATTGTTCCTGACTCTGTTCTGTCTATTAAGGTAGATGACATCAACACAGAAAATGTTAAATTTACAAAATATTTACCAATGTTGCATCATCTTGAAAACATTAAAATAACATATGATAATGATGGTAATGAATCAATATCGTATGGCCCTACATCACAAAGGTTCTTAAGTACACAAAGTGATAGTACACAGAGTAATGAACAGAGGATTGATGAGATTAACAATTGTGTTGCTGAGACAATTAAAGTCAATACTTCAACATTTAAATCTCTGTCTCTTTATGGTGTCTATTACACTCACAAGTATTACCCAGTGTGTAAATACAGTTGTTTAGTTTACCTAACCTAGTATATCAATCTTGTAGCAATACGCTACTGGGTGATATAAAATGAGTCATGATGATACTACTATTTTGTAATTTCTTGAGGGAACACAAGTCATTTGATCAAATACACTTCTTGATGAAAGTTAACTGTGAGTGTAGGGAAGCAGCCTGATGTTAATTTATCAAAACAATCAACAACTTCAGTCACCTTTGTTTGTTTATTTGCGTTAATGTGATCAGATGCTGGTACTACAAACCTTGAAATATTTAATTTTAGAGAATTGAACAATAGTAATTATGAGAAAATATTTGATATTATTAGAAAATCTTACAAATTAAAAGAACTTGTTTTGTATGGAGAATATATCAATAAATCTCAATTATATTATACCAACATAACAAAGAGACTAGTCACAGTATTACCATTGTTACACAATCTCAGTAAGCTAAAGTTATTTTGTTATAGGTTAACTGACAATATAATACAGTTACCTTTAGAGATGAAGAGTTTAAAGAACATTGAGCTTTGGTATGTCACAATGAGTTTGACAACATGGCAGAAGTTGGTTGATAGTCTTCCTAGTATTCCTCATACTGTAGATGTGAATGTAAAGGGCTGTTATATAACAGGAGATGGTGAGGAGTTTAATGATGATCTGTTTACATTGACATTACAAGGACTTAGAGGACAGAAGGGAAATGATGCTATACAGTATGTAAAGGATAAGGTTCAGTTATTTCATGTTAAATATGATAGTGTTTATACGTTTGAATTTTCAACAAAAAAGTGATAAAGTATCCATGTAGTTACATAGTGTTTGAACACTAATTTTTGTTTTTCTACCTTTTCAACAAAAATAATGGTTTGAATTTTTAACATAGTGGGATAAAATACATGCAGATAACATAGTGTTTGAACTGAATTAATTTTATGTGAAAGTTACAATAATTTTTATTTTTTTTTATTTTTTTCTTGAAAAAAGTGATTCTTATGACAAGTAATTAACATATTATTGTGGAGCAAGAGGATGAATTTAATGCATTATGATAACAATTTAAAAACAATTTAAAAAATAGATATTGATGTCTTGTCAATGTAACAAAAGTATTTATAATATTGAAATTGAAGACAGTAATATTCAAATTGTGTTTATAAATAAATAAATGAAAGAAATGCATTAAAATATAATAGATATGAGCCGCGTCATGACAAAACCAACATAATGGGTTTGCGACCAGCATGGATCCAGACCAGCCTGCACATCCGCGCAGTCTGATCAGGATCCATGCTGTTTGCTATCAGTTTCACTACTTGTTATAGGGTTTGTAAGTGAACAGCATGGATCCTGATCAGACTGCGGATGTGCAGGCTGGTCTGGATCCATGCTGGTCGCAAACCCATTATGTTGGTTTTGTCGTGACACGGCTCATATATTGATTTTAATAAAGATAAAGGTTCTTTTCTAAAGATCAGGAATAGGTTGTAAAAAAACTGATTTGAAAAAAAGTAATGTTCTAATTATAAATGTATAAATAGGTTTGTAAATAAACAAGTAAATAAATTAATGAATAAGTAAATTAAATGAATTATATATTATAAAACAAATATTGAATGTACAAAGTCAAAAAGGAGGATGATGTCAGTTAATAGGTTGAAAAAGTAAAATATACTTTATTTATAATTAATAAGCCCATTTCTAAGCACATTTACTTTTTATGGTAAAAAATAGAATCACACATTATAATAATCAGGAATTTGACAAGAGTTAGGGGTTGAAGTTGTTTTTATTATCATTGAACAAAATTGTAATATATAAATGGATACTATCATACATGAAAATAAAAAAAACACAAAGAGAATGATATATACATGCTTAAATAGTTATATGATATATGATTTAAGGAAATGGTACCAGTTATATGTTATATATGACAAGAGAATGGTATATATAAATACCAGTTATATGTTATATATATGACAAGGGAATGGTATATATAGATACCAGTTATATGTTATATAAGACAAGCGAATGGTATATATAAATACCAGTTATATGTTATATATATGACAAGGGAATGGTATATATATAGTTATATATACCAGTTATATGATATATAGGACAAGGGAATGGTATATATATTTTATATATACCAGTTATGTGATATATAGGACAGGGGAATGGTATATATAGATACCAGTTATATGTATATAGGACAAGGGAATGGTATTTATATATACCAGTTATATGATATATAGGACAAGGGAATGGTATAATAATAACCAGTTATTTCATATATTGGACAAGGGAATGGTATTTATAAATACCAGTTGTATTATACATTATACTAAGGACAAGGGAATTGTATTTATAAATACCAGTTATATGATATATTGGACAGGGGAATGGTATAATAATACCAGTTATATGATTTATAGTACAATGAATCGTATTTATAAATACCAGTTGTATTATACATTATACTAAGGACAAGGGAATGGTATATATAAATACCAGTTGTTTGATTTATAGGGCAGATGATCAGTATATATTATTACCAATTAAATGATATATAGGATTATATGATATAGAGGAATTGTAAATTTTTTATATGAATACCTGTTAGATGTGAGGACAAGTAAATGGTATGCTAATTTTTTTCATGGAGATGAGGACTACTTACAAGTTATATTTTAGAAATTCCTTCTTTGATTGTTTTATATGGTAAGGATTGAAAAAGGGGGAAAAATTATAATTATGCAAAAACAATTACTTTGTACAAGTTAATATTATTAGTCAGTATCAGTCAAAGTGTATATCTAAAGGGGCTTCACTTAGGATTTTTGACATGTTCGGAATTAAATTTTCTTGATTTTTTTAGATTGATAGGATGAGAATATTCTTGAGGTTTCCTACTATTTCAATATAACTATTAACTTGTGTGCAAAAAATTTAGATCATTCTTTAGATCAAGCTGTATCTCCATTACAACTTCGGGTGGATTAGAACCTCACGCACATATGAGAGTAATAGGAAGTCTCTGTCCGAGGACCATGAATATAACATAAATTTTGACAGAGTTATTGCCCTTTTTGAAGTTAAAAAGTTCTGCAGTCGCCATCACTGTGGATAGCTGAGCACACTGTGCTGTCGAGAGCTCTTGTGGTTCAAAATGATATAAATGTTTATAGCTTAACTCCCCTTAAAATTACACATAATAAATATTAATTTTCAATTTTTTTCTAAGTTTTTTTCTTTAGAAATAGTATTATTTTTATATGCCTGAAATAATTTCAGTCATAATATGTTAAACCCCCTGGCGTCCGTCCGTTTGTCCGTCCGTCCGTTTGACCTTCAAACTGAAAACAGTTTCCGGAGCATAACTTAAGTTCCATTTGGTCCACAATATTTAAACTGCATAGGATGATTGTCCATATTGAGTAAAAGACCCCTATTGCTTTTGGGGTCACATGGTCAAAGGTCAAGGTCACAATGACCTTAAAACTGAAAACAGTTTCTGGAACATAAGTTCCATTTGGCCAAAGGTGTTCAAACTTCATACGATGATTGTCCATATTGGGTAGAAGACCCCTATCGATTTTGGGGTTACAAGGTCAAAGGTCACTATTACTTTAAAACTGTAAAACGTTTCCAGAACATAACTTAAGTTCCACTTGGTCCACAATATTTAAACTTCAGAGGCATGGATTGCTATTTGAAGGAGGTAATACTTTAATTCTCATGTCTTACACATGCTTCAACCTTACTAAAAAATCAACACTTTTGGGCATATAATGCTCTGCCTAGTGGTGCTCTTGTTATATATTTTCCGTATTAAGTTTCCAAATTAATCTGTTTCGGATTTTCTACTTTAATTTTTTATTTAGGGTTTTGGACCTCAGTGGAGCTTTTTTAAGTGAACTTTAATGTTTATTTTTTTTTAAATTATATAGATAAACTTAAGGTAAATGAGTATAAACATGTCTATCTGTAAATTAAGATGTACATATCAGGAATATTATACCAGTTTGTGGCTGCTCCTCAGGGATATATATTCCCATTCTCGGCTGTCCCAAGGGTAATTTGCCGGTTCTTAGCGGCCTCTCTTGGATATATACCAGGTTTTGACTATACTAAGGAAATAAATTATGACAGAAATATCTGTAAGTCTATAATTACTCAGCTTATTTCAATATTTCAGTAAAAATGTTACATTTGTCTACTTTATATTTTGATTTTCCGCAATTTATGTACCGTTACTTTGAAATAAAATTTACCATTAAAGGATTGCCTAGCTTTTGAAATATTGTGCACTGAGAAAATGTAAATTTTAATTCAATCAGTATAAATGTGAATGGGTTACCCATGCATATAAACAAATACACTTCATTTGTGATGATTGTAGTTCAGCCCAGTATCTGTGGATTCATATGATGCTAAGACAGTAAAGATATAACTACATTTTATTTAAGCTAAGTTAGTTTTTTTATGCTTGCTGATGTTAGTATATAGAGGATATTGAATGAGTGTAAGTTCAATACTGAATTTATTGCACGAGTTGAATAAAATTATATTATGCGAGCCTCTGGCGAGCATTATATTATTTTATTCAACGAGTGCAATAAATTCAGTAATGAACTTACACGAATTTTAATATTCTATTTATCACATACCCAAAATAAAGACCGTTTTAAAGTGAAATAAGAGTCATTTTTTATTGACGCGCCTATAGTAAAACGCTAACATTTAGCGCGTCTGTACACTATGTTTGTATAACGCTAATGACGTCACGTCAAAATATATGCACGTGGTGCAATACCAATTTTATTGATTCGCAAAATCGGTCCGGGTGTGTGATAAATACATGTACCAGGATTAAGATATGTTATATATAAACATATGTTACACTTGTCTGTACCTTTATTCTGAATGAATGAATGTATCAAGTACATATGTAAACATATTATCACATATATATACATGTTTGTTGTTCAAGTGACATGCTATTGCAATGCTTTGATGAAAATAAGATGGGGCGTCTGTTGCCGAGTGGTTAAGGTCGTTGACTTCAAACCACTTGCCCCTCACCGCTGTGGGTTCGAATCCCGACAGGGACTTTGGATTCTTTCATGTGAGGAAGCTATCCAGCTAGCTTACTTCTACTCAGGTGCCTTCCTCCACCAGTAAAGCTGGAACGTCGCGATATGACCTATACTGTGTCAATGTGACGTAAAACCATGAAAACCCAAAACAAAAAAAAAATAAGATAACATAATTTTATATAATGAAATGTTTTGGGACATGTAATCCTACATACATCTTAAACAGTTATACCTGTTTGATTTAAAGGCCCATTAAGCCTAAAAAAATGCAATCACTTTAATTTTTCAAAAACTTATTGTTTGTATCCAAAGAGTTTTTCATTGTCCATATACCAGAGCCATCCTTTGTTTGTTTTTCATTTATTCATGTTTGATTTTAAGGCCTATTAAGCTTAAAAAAATGTAGAAAGTTATTTTTCAAAAGTTTTTATTTTTGGTATCCTTTACTTTTTTCAAAGGCCATATATCTAAGCCAACTTTTGTTTTTTTTTTGCATTTTAGCAACCAGTACAAGTATGATGAATACGTATTATATATGGAAGTAAAATTACATTTTTTTAACATTTTGCATCTCTATTAACAAACTCAATTTTTTAGCAGGTGATAAGAATAGTACTTTTTCTAAATATATTATTACAACATTATAAAACACATATTGGCCCTTTTACAAAAATAAAAATCTATTCATTTCTGGGGCCAAATGTGCCTTTAAACTTTAAACTGTATATAATAGAAGTAAATTCATCTGGTATATAAGTAAAACATATAATTACATGAAGATGTTATTATTGTTAACTAGATAATCAATGTTTATGTTTTATGTCTTGTTTTAGTTATTTTATGTCTTATGCCACCATGCATCAAACATGTTTGTTTGTGACTTGGAATATAGATTTTATATTCTAGTATATTTGTAAACATTATATAATTTCATGTACTATTAACAAAAATCTTTTTAAAGGTTTATGCTTAAACAATTCTATATGAAGTTAAGATAATTAATGCACGGTAATATTTTATGGGCAATTAACATTTATAATTAACTATGTCTGTTTAATAATATTGTATGATTAATCCGTCAGTACATTTGTAAACCTTAAATTACATGCACTTGATAACCAATATATCTTTGACAAGGTTTAATGCTGAAACAATTCTATATGAAATTAAGTTCATGCTGTACATATGTCAATTATATACATATTACATATTATTATAAAACATGAGTGTTTAAAAGTTGAAATGTTTATAGGAAAACAGTACAGTATATGATCTTATCATGGAAGCTTCATAGACAGAATTGTTATATACTGTTTTTGTTATTAATGTAGTACTAAAATAGATAACATGTTTGTTTTGAATGGTTTTTGATAGAATGATTGTGTGACTTTTCTTAATAAAAGATTGTACAAAATTGATTTGTGTATCATTTTTTTTCCCTCTCTTACAGAAAAAGTTGAGGGTATAAACTTGTTAAAATTATTTCCTTCCGACTATTTCCTTAAATAGCAAAGAACTAAGATCCTGGTACATAGATAAACGTGTGTAAAATATTTGCACTGTACTTGGAATGAGAGCATTGATTTTGTGATCAATTCCCATTTGATCATAAATCAATGAAGTCCATAATAAATTAGAATTTTTGAAAATGCGCGCTTTAAAAACAAGTTTTTTCTGTTTTCTTAAATTGATTACATGAATGGGTTGTAACATTTAACAAGGGTTACGTTCATTACCATCCATGGTTACAACTTTGCACTAAATTACTATACCTAAAAAAAAATATAAAGGACAAAGGGACACCTGAGGTCTTCCTCAATCAACAGAGCTGGAAAGTCGTCTTGTGATCTGTTAAAAATGGCGTTATTTTTAAGAAAAGGCCTACATCGACTTAACCTGTAATAAGAAATGCAGCTCCCTAAACACAATTTGAGCATTCTCTTGTTCAAAGATCCAGAAAAAAGTGATCCTTCGGAAGCATTTATCACAACAAAATTATATAAGAATTGCAGACTCGGTTTGATTGAGTCTGTACATGAGTGATACTGAATATATATAAGTGCAACATTCCTCACGCCCCCTAGCACCGGGTTGAGCGGTACTCAATTCTCAACACTTAACAGTGCTGGTATTGATCAATGATCCCGAAGTACCAGAAAAATATAACAACACTGAAGTGAAGTACGGGGCAACTTTTTACAGCTGCCACACAGCACTTGACATCTGCTGTTGTGAAGAATAAAAATCCGGCATAAATTGGGTAGACTTAAAAGCATTTTTGCCCAAAAGAATCATTATATCTTTAGTTTTCTTGAAACCGCCTCGGGTCATTTAACGTTGGTAATGGTATTGGGAATAATCTAATTGCAGCTGTATTTATTTTCCTATTCTTTATTTTTAAGTTGTAAACTGTTCGTGTTCATTTTAAACAAATTTAATGCTCCCACGGAAACAAACGGGTAATAAAGGGTTTTGTTTTTTTGTTTGTTTCATTTAAGCTTTTTCCCAAGAGTATTTCAGTATATGGCAGGTAATTTCCTAAACATCGTTCCTGGATAGTTTCACCAGTATTAGCTATCTTCCTCCGTGCTAATACCAAACATCTCCCGGGATCGAATCCCGCCAGAAAAGTAATGGATTAGAAGTCATACGACTCTAACCCTCGACCTAGGAGGCATTTAATAGCAGGTATAATTTCTAAAATTATAGTTTTGTGAAGGAAAGCTAATGATAATTTTTTTGTAGTACACGGTGTATGATGATAATTATTTCAGCATGATAATAATAATTATGTTGAACAATCAGTAGTCATAAAACGAAAGAATCGGTATGATAATGAAGATATCAGTATAATAATGAATAATCAGAATGACTTATAAAGATATTGGAATAAAAATGAAATATCTTCATTATCATTCTAAAATCGTCATTGTCATTCTGGTATGTTTATAATCATTCTTTATCATCATTACATTCTGAGATTTTCCCATTGTTATCTTGATATCTTTCATTTTCATTCTAATATATTTATTGTAATTCTGATATCTCATTATCTTACTGATATATTAATCATTCTGAATATTCATTATCATTCTGAGATATTCATTGTCATTCCGATATCTTTATTATCCTTCTGAATATCTTCATTATCATACCGATATCTTCATTATCATAATTACACATAATTATCATAATCACATAAACTGCGGTGCAGGAGTGTAATAAAGCCATTTTAATGAAAACGATATTACACTATTAATAATATCTTTGACTTGACGTCATTTGCTCTAAAATTTTGTTTGTTTGTTTGTTTTGGGTTTTTACGTCACATCGACACGGTATAGGTCATATCGCGACGTTCCAGCTTTACTGGTGGAGGAAGACCTCAGGTGCCCTTCCCGTGCATTATTTCAGGCAAACGAACGGGCACCTGAGTAGAACCACCGACGTTCCCCGTAAGCTAGCTGGATAGCTTCCCCTCACATGAAAGAATCCAAAGTCCCTGTCGGGATTCGAACCCACAGCGGTGAGGGGCAAAGTGGTTTGAAGTCAACGACCTTTACCATTTCGCCACGGACGCCCCCTTTGCTCTATATGCTATAGCGTTAAAAAGCGCTAATTAATGTTAGCGTTACAAAACACAATAGGCGCATTAATGAAAAAAGACTCTTTGTAACAGTTTACCGTTCTTTATTTTATATAAGTGATAAAAGAATATTATATTCGTGTAGATTCAATACTAAATTTTATTGAACGAGGTGAATAAAACAGAGGCTCCCATAATATGAATTTATTCAACTCGTTAAATAGATTAAATATTAAACTCTACTCTTCAATATCTCTATTTCTGAATTCATTTACATCATACATTTAATTGTATCTACATAAAAATTCATTCACAATCTGAGTGATATTAATTTATTAATTATTATTATATATATAAAAATGACAATGAAAATATCGGAAATGAAAATGAAGATATCAGAAATGACAATGAAGATATAAAATGACAATGAAGATAATAAGAAATGATAATGAAGATATCAGAAATGACAAATGAAAGATATCAGAATGACAATTTGAAGATAAAGAATGACAATGAAATATCAGAATGACAAATGAAGATATCAAGAATGACAATGAAGATATAAAATGACAATGAAAGATATCAGAAAGACAAGAAGAAAGAATGAAATGAAATAAAGATACAAGAATAATAATGAAAGATAATCAAATAATAATAGAAGATATCAGATCAGTATTATAATAAGATATCAGAATGATAATGAAGATATCAATTTATTAATAATGAAGATATCAGTAAGACAATAAAAGATATTGGAATGAAACAACCATACATCATACTCCGTTCATCATACATTTGTATCTACATAAAAAATCCATTCAACATCAGAGTGAAAATGGTAAATATTAAATGATTATAAAGACATAAAAATACAAGAAGAATCAGAATGGAATGAAAATAATAATGGACAATGAAAGATATCAGAATGTGAATGAAGATATCAGAATGACAATGAAGATATCAATGTGAATGAAGATATCAGAATGACAATGAAGATATCAGAATGTGAAATGAAGATATCAGAAATGAAAATGAAGATATTTCAGAATGTGAATGGAAGATATCAAAATGACAATGAAGATATCAGTATTATAATGAAGATATCACAGAATGATTAATGAAGATATCATTATAATAATGAAGATATCAGTATGACAAATAAAGATATTGGAATGACAACCATACATCATACTTTCCGTTTCATCATACATTTGTATCTACATAAAAATCCATTTCACATCAGAGTGAAAAATGGTAAATATTTAAATGATTATAAAGACATATAATAATGACAATGAAAATATCAGAATGTGAATGAAGATATAATAATGAACAATGAAGAATATCAGAATGTGAATGAAGATATCAGAATGACAATGAAGATATCAAATTGTGAATGAAGATATCAGAATGACAATGAAGATATCAGAATGAAAATGAAGATATCAGAATGACAATGAAGATATCAGAATGTGAATGAAAGATATCAGAATGACAATGAAGATATCAAGATTGTGAATGAAGATATCAGAATGACAATGAAGATATCAGAAATGACAATGAAGATATCAGATTGATGGTGATATTTAGAATTATAATAAAGATTTGTAATACATAATCTATGGATCATAAAATTGATCATCGGTAGAAAATATTTTAATTTCCTGTTGATCCAGAAGTGTACTTGAACACTCAAATGAAGGCGAAAGTTCTTTCACAAGGTAATGTTTTCTTCAAAAAAACTTATAAAATTCATTTTATTTTAATATCGAAATTCAGTTCTACCCCTCTGAACTTTCCTCTATATCATTTTATGATTTCCACACAGTGTGGATATATTTTTTCCTGCGTGTGTCTGATGTGTCTATGGGTCCTTGTGTAGTAGCCTTATTAATTTATCTATTTATCTGATTACTAAAGATTACATTTAGGTATTTTAGTATTTCATTAAAATGGGGCACATTTTACCTTATGTGGAAAGTTTTGCTGCTTTTTAGTCTTTTTATAATGGAAGATTAGTTTTGTCATTTTCCTTGAAGTAGTCAGTTTTTTTACTTCAAAATGTTTATCCGAATATAAAACACATTTTAAAATAGTGTTCTTAATTCTGTAAAAGTTTTATATGTATAGGGAATAATTGCCTCAGGAAAGTCATTTATAAAATATTAAAAAGAAAACTGGTCATATTATTTTTCTTTTTGGAAGCTCCACTTAATAACAGTTTGCTGTCTGAGAAAGTTCCCATTTTTATCTGTACTCTTTGCTGTCGATTTTCTAAATAAACTGTTTATACCATCCATACTAGTAAGATTTTGTTTAATTCACACTAATAAGCTTTCCAGACCATTACTTAATTTAATACCAATAAAATAACTTTTATCCCATCCTTACAAAGTTTTTCCTTTTACCACCAAAACCCTTTTCTTCTCCAAAAAAGACCTTAAACCTTTAATTTAAATAAAAAAAGGGAAAACTTTTAAAACCAATCAAACCATAATGGTCCTTTTTTAACCCAAACCTTATTAAAGGGGGCCCTTTCCATTTCCCCTTTACCCTAATTAATACCCAAATTCAATTTTTCCTAAAAATTTCCAAATGAAATTTTCCCGGGAAGGGGCAAAGAATTAATGCCAAAGGGGCCTTTTTAATCCCCTCAAAATTTCCAAATTTTAAAATTCAAAAACCGGGAACCTTTTTTTCTTTTTTTTAAAGGGGCACACGCATTGTTTTACTTTAAGGGCGTTTTACCGGGGACGCCTTTTCAAGGGGGAAAGCTGGGGAACCCATTCAATAATTTGAAAGGGGGTTTCCCGTTGATATCCGCCGTATAACGCATTTGCGGACGTTTTTAAATAAAAATGTTCGCTGTTTTCATGTTTAAATGTTGAATTCTGCTTTAGCGATGCGTGGGCGGTAAGCTTGCACTTACCAGTACTTTCCATGAACAGACTCAATCAAAACTGAGCTTGCAACGTTTTTAATTTTGTGGTTTTGGGATTTCTTTAGCCAAGGGATTCTGATTTTTCGCTATTTATTAATAATGTTGTATTATGGGTTTATTTTTTAATAAGTACACAGAGCGTGCACTTTAATATATAATTGTCACAGACACGTGATTCTTTTTTTTTTTTTTTTTTTTTTTTTTTTTGAGGCCCCATCTGGGTAAGCCCCGTTTATTTTACCCCGTAATAGGTATGAGGGGGTCGGGGTCATCCTCCATCATACCTTACATTGTTAATATACAATATACATGTTGCAAAATAATTATATTCATGTAAATATTGTCAAATACATCTACAGTATATATTTTGCATATAAATATAAACAACATGCATACAATAAACCCATCTATTTTCCAAAAATATTTTACCAATAAAAATTACTACTTATTAATGAACAATTAAAACAATCTGTTTACGAGGTAAAGTTTTGTTTCAACATATTAAGTGTAGTTTAAGCAATTAAGGATCTTATAATTGACCATCTATTATTTTCATCATCTGTCAAATGTGTATTTCTATAAGATATTCCATGCTAATTTCAAACTATTTTTAAACCAATACATGTAGGTAAAAAGTTTTTTCTCTTAGACAAATAAATATATCTTTTCAATTCTAGAAACAATATGTCATATTTAAAATCTTTATTTTCTGTACCTAATATGAATGATTTACAACAAAAGAACATCGTCAAAATTATGTAAGTTTTTTCTAAGGTATTGAAATAGGCTTTGAATTTTCTGACATTCCCAAAATAAATGTAAAAGTGTTTCTTCACAGCATTTACAAAAAGTACACATTTTATTATCAACAATTTTCATTTTAAACAAAAGTGAGTTTGTAGCTAAAGTTCTATGAATAATTCTTGTTTGGAACCACTGAATATATGAAATCTTTAGAACATTTGAAAACATAACTATATATTAACTGCCAATTAATGTTATTATCTTTAAAACATGTGTTCCACCTTTCTTGACTTGTAGGTATGTCTGAATTTTTAGCTATAATTTCATAAAACATATTTCTTATTGTTATTCATAGTTAAAATAGGTTTAACATAACAATTTATTATAGGATATTTGAACATTAAGCAAATTGTTACTAATAGAAATATTTAACTTTTGCATGTACATTTTTATTGCCTGTTTTTAAACTATGATACTGTAAAAAAGAGGTTTACCTGTGACCTGTTCTAAATATATCAAATCTACAAAGTTACCCTGTTCATTTATAATATCTTTTACAAATCTGATTCCTTTATTATATAATGTCTGAATGTAAATATATCTATTTCCTGCTAAAAAGTTGTGATTGTAAAAAAGTGGCATATGTAATACTTGCTCTATATTATCTATACAAAGTTTTATCTACAAACACCATATAAGCTTTTTAAAACATCAATCCACGAAAGAATTTGTTATTTTACTAATAATCAAATTACAAAACATCTTTCCAGTGTTTAAAAATTTTATCAATATTACACAATGTGTTTACTAGCTTATAACATTTACTTTTGCTATTACTAACATATCTTTTAAAACCATTTTATCTTTAAAAACTATGTATATAAACTATAAATATCAACCATGTTTAAACCACCTTCTATGTATGTTTTTAATAAGTACTGATTGTTTTATTTTTGCCTTGCCTTCCCAAATGAAAATCATAAAATAAGTCATTAAGTGTTTTCAAAAATACAGTATTTTGGTGTTGGTAGGCTTGTGAAACAATGAGTAAATAAAGGAAGCAATATTGACTTAATAACAGCAATTTTTCCTATTGGAGTTAATATTCTCTTTTTCCAGTGAATGATACTATTTTTTACTTTTTGAAGTTTTTCATTAAAAATTTAAGTCAATCATTTTTTCTAAATCAACATCAAATATTAAACCTAACAATTTGAACTGAGTATCACCCCAATTAATTTCCAATCTTGTCTTAATTGACCTAGTACTATATTTAAGAGAGCCTATCCAAATAACCTTAGTTTTGTCAAAATTTATCTTTAATCCAGAAATTTCTGTAAAACTTACTTAATAACTTTAAAGCAGTAAATTGAGAGATTTTTCTGAACCATCTAATAGAAGTGATGTATCATCTGCAAATTGATTAATTATATATTCTTCCCCATCTATAATTATGCCTTTAAACATCCTTACATTGTCTTTATTTTTACTGCTAATATCTCTGCACATAAAATGAAAATATACGGTGAAATTGGATCGCCTTGCCTACAACCTCGTCTAACTTTAAAAAAAATTGGATAAAAAAACCATTTAATATGACACAAGTTTCAGTATTATATAAAAACAGAGATATCCACTTCCTAAACATAGGACCAAAACAGAATAACGAAAGACATTTCTCAATAAATGTAAAAAGACAGAGTATCAAAAGCTTTTTTCAAAATCTATCATCATAATTAAACCTGGCATATTATTATCTTCAGTAAATTTCATTATATCATATAATAATCTAGTATTTTTTCACCAATATATCTATTCTTTACAAATCCAGTTTGATCTTTTGACACTAAAATATCTAAAAACAGTTTTTAATCTATTTGCTATACTACCTGAAGCTAATTTATATACTATATTTAATAAGGTAATTGGTCTCCAATTTTTTAGAAATTGTTTTGGCCTGTTTTCTTTCGGAATACATGTTATGGTTCCTAATTTCTGATTTCTAGAAAATGAATTAGCATTATATGCATAATTAATAGCTTTTCACAACAAAATGTCCAATTCTGTTCCAAAAAGGTTTTAAAAAAAGTTAACTGTAAATCCATCACATCCAGGACTTTTTATCATTTTTCATATTTTTTAATGTAAAAGAGACTTCATCGTACGAAAGGAGACCTTCTAGTTTTGCTGATTGATCCTGAGACACCATAGTAATATCACAATTCTCTAATTCTTTATCAATATCAGAGTCATCAGTCAAAAACAACTTTTTTATACAAATTTTCATAATAAGAACAAGTTTCTGTAAGTATATCTTTTTAATCATATATAAAAGTTCCGTCATCAAGTTCTAGGAAAGGAATTGTTTTAGCTAAACAATGTGATTTTTCTAAATTCAAAAAATAGTTAGAAGGTTTTTCTCCTAATTCAATCCACTGTGACCTAGACCTGATCATAGCACCTTTAATTTTATTGCATCTAAGTTCATTCAATTCATTTTGTAAATGTAAAAGTTTGTCTTTATTTTCAATTGTTAAATTTTGTTCAATATGAATAATTTCTTCCATTAGTTGTTTTTCATAAACATTTCTTTCCTTTGCCTTAAACGAGCTATAAGAAATAGTTTTACCTCTGGTTTCCATTAAAAGTGTCTCCAAAAAAAGTTCAGCATTAATAACAAAATCTATTTCTGTATTTTGTATATCTAAAATATAATCTATTTCATAAACTGGTAAACAATATTGTAATTTTATTTCATCTATTTTCTTATTTATTATATCAAGGAACTCAATATCATGTAAAAGAGCATTGTTAAATTTCCATAAACCTTTTCCATGACTAACAGGAACAAAAACAAAAATCTTAATATATTATAGAATGATCAGATCTATAAACTAACATCTATGTCACATTTACGTACAAACTGATACAGATTACTTGTTACAAGAAAAAAATCTAATCTGCCTTGTTGTATAGGGTTAGTTCGTCTCCATGTATATTTTTTTCTGACATCACCATGTAATTCTCTAAAAGGGTCTATTAGGTCTTTATCTTCAATAGCTTCTAATAAAAAATTTCTAGCCTTAATATTATGAACCTTTGATTTATAATTATGGTAATCTAAGTCTGGATTCTGAACAAGATTAAAGTCTCCACAAAAAATTAATGAATCATTATCACTAAAAGAATCTAAAACATCAAAAATATTTTTAAAGAAATTAGGACTATCAATGTTTGGAGCATAAACATTAACTAGTAGAAAATTTATTGAATCAACTGATACTTGTAAAATTTTAAAATTTCCAGAGTCATCAGTTTTAACTGAATTATAATCTATATATAGTTCTATCGTTTTATGACCACTGATTGTTCCATGTATATATGAGAGTATATATGAGTGGCGGGAAGATAATGGACATGCGCATTACAGTATAAGGTAAAAAAAAATGTGCAATATAGAACAAATAATTACTGTTATTTCTGTAACTTACCAATAACAAGCTATATATATACTATTTGAGGCTGAAACACAAACAATTGATACTACAAAATTAACTCATATACACGCGTTGTTTTCACCCCTTTTACACCCCATTTCAGTGAAAAAATACTCTATTTCGGCCTTAAACACTTGTTTTCGTTTGAGAATGTTTTATAAAAAGTGATCAAATTTTTCGGCGCCGCCCCATTAAGAAAATTTTTGACTTGTAAGAGGCTAAAAATTGTCTGAGGTCGATCTTAGGTAATGTGTAACCAACGTTTAAAGGCCTTTGACATTTTTTCAATCCATTGATATTTCTTGATATGTTACCTTCATGATATAAAATGTTTATTTTTATTATTATTATTATTATTATTATTATTATTATTATTATTATCATGCAGCACTTCGAAATCAGTTGGTAATTTTGAGATGTCCCATCGTTGCCTTGGTAACAGGAAATTTAAGAGTTAGTATGCCGTTACAAAGGCTATGCATGGTCAAGTCAACTTTGTGCCAAGTTTGATCAGTAATGAGTATTGAAGCATTTTGTTTAGTTTCATAGCAATTTTAGTTTGTAACAGGAGGCTTTTCAATGAAAACAGCAATGTTTCACAAAATGCCCATGAATACGGTGTATAATGGGTTAAGTTGAAATACAGTTGATTCAAGACCGGCTCCGGCGCATTGACCAGTTCCAAACAATCAAGCGAGCCATTCATGTAAACCACAATAAATAGTTTTGTTGTTTATTGACATTAACAAATAAATATTTTAGTCATTATTCTATTTCAGCTTCTAATATTTTTTGTGCGATAATTGACTCTACATGAGGCAAAATGATGAAATCCATATCGGCATTTTTATCGGTACATGCTATAATGTAAACTGAAAGAAAGGGACACATTTTATATATCGATGGAAAAGTTGTTATTTGCCATACAACTTCATCCAAAAATATATGCAAAAAAGTAAACAAAAAGATATTCATACCTGTTTAATCCAGGAGACCTATTTTGACCAGTTCCGAACACGTACATGTATTTTTGATGACGGGATTATTATCAGACTGTACCCAAATGAAAACGTTTTCGCGTTTTCTGATCAGAAAAAAAGTTCTTTAATGTTGAAATATATGAATGAGTATATGTTAGAAAGTGTGCCAACATTTTATTTGAGGTATACGTATTTTAAAGTTAAATTATAATCATTTTTTTTAAATGCGCTTACTGTACGCCACTGTAATATAGTAGGAAAGTCGTTACTTAAAATACCCTACAATGTTATTATTTTATAACAAGTACTGTACGTATAGTGTAATATTAATATAACTGAAAACTGAATAATGAAATAAAATGCAGGATATAGAGCAAAACAAAACATGGACATGGATATCTACATGTGTCAGTGTTGACAGATATTATTCTTAACTAAAGATGTTTGTCAATATGGATAAAATAAAAAAACATAGATTATCTATAAAGAGTATTTACCAGTAATGGGACTAGAATAAGTGTTGTTCAAGCATATTTGCAAAACAAAAACCTATTTTCATCTTGGACATTGTATACGATCCCTGTTTTAAACAGAACTTACCAGAAATAATGACAAAAATCAAATGCATGCAATGCAATTGCAGTTCTGCTTCATCTCACGCCAAGCATGGTGGTGCTTTAAAGTTTACAATACCATATACATGTATACCCCGAATGAATATTAAAATAATAAATCAGACTTAAAAATTTTGGCTGTGTACTTACTTAGTTTAAGTACTAGCTCGCAAAAATAGTCAAATTCTACGTAGGTAATATTACAAATGGCATTTGTAACGTTATGTGCACCGGACCTTGCTTCGGAAATGGTGAAACCAACCAGATTCAATCAAGCAGTATTCTTACTAATAAAAGAAAGATAATATACAAAATGTATTTTCCGATAATTGTTAGGTTTGAAGTCGAATCAAATATCAACTAGCTAGCAGGTACATTTTTTAAACCAACTATTCGGAACCGGTAAAACAACAGTATCACATTTTTATTAGATTTATTTTATAACAAAGTAAAATATACATTGTATTTTTTTAAACCAAAACAAAATGCTGAGGCCATTATCATACTTAATTTTATTGCATTAAGAACACATAAATTTACGGAAACGCTATATAATTTTATGTAAATCATTATATAATACATTTTACCATTGAGTTTTTTTAGTTAATATAGAAAAACAATCAAAACAAAATCTATTATTTATAAGTCCAAAGTTTTCATGCTATTTTTGCCTCATCATTTAGAAAATTAGAAATATATATAGCCATAGAGGGAAAATACATTTTACTGGTAAGTGAAGGACAATATTTAGTGTTTTGAGGCCTTTATGAATCGCGCATGCGCTGTTAAATTGAAGAAAATATCAGTATGGCGGAGGTTAGTCCCGGATAAGATTTTTCTTAAAATTTGAAGAAATTGATGTAAGTATCTTTTAAATCTTGTAGCCGTTATGTTACATATTTTATACTGAAACGAAATGATTACTTCATGAAACAGAAATAACTAATGTGCCAACACAAATTACAAAAAGTTAATAATTAAAAACGAAAGTAGATTTATGAAAAACTGGGGGAATTCCCACATTAGGCTAATACTTATAGATGTTTCAAATGGAAAGGCAACACCCATTTATTAAGCATTTATAAATCATATATGTTATCTGAAATCATAATTTTGATGAATACTTTATTTAACTAATTTTGATATGAAATTAGGCAAAGCCTACCGCGGTAGTAATAGAATGCGAAATGGACTCCATTTCGCGAAATGAACTTTTCGACTACGAAATGGACATTTGTTTCTTAAATTTTGGTTTAAGTGTACTATTTAATATCATTTTAAATTTAAATAACGAACAAGTGAATTATGACATAAAATTACTATTTAAACAATTTTGGTAATATTTTTTCATTATTTGTGCTTGTAGGTTTGAAAATAATCGTAGAATAATGCCACATAGTTCAGTGTTTTATACATGGTCTTTCAAATAGAAAGATTCTGTTTTATAGGATATTTAACCTAGGACAAAAATATTTTTGTCGTCCCAGATTAAATATTAGTTTATAGAAAAGATACCCTTTGTGACATGTAGTTACACCATAATTTGTAAAGCAAAGGTCCATTCCGTAAGCGAAAACTCCATTTCGTGGCCGAAAACTCCATTTTATAGAGGCCAGATTATTTTCAGAAATATGACTATAAAATAGGAAAATAGATATATTAATTGGTTCAATCTGTAGTTTTATGTCATATATTAAACATAAATTAATAAAAATAATATTACTCATCACGGTTAAACAAACAAATGTCCATTTCGTAGGCGGTAAGTTCATTTCGCGAAATGGAGTCCATTTCGCATTCTATTACAACCCACTGGAAGTCGTTAAAAATTCCTTTCATTCTTTCCGCTTTAAAGGTGTCATTCGGTTTTACATGCACCGCTTCCGTTTTCACTCGGAACACTCGACGATTATCATTTATCCGAAAAGTCGAGATACCAGGGATAAAAACTAACCATTTAAGCTTGGTGGCCACCTGGGCCACTGACTGTAAAATTTTGGTGGCCCAGTAAATATATTAGTGGACCAACAAATTATGAACAGAAAGGGACTAGCACTGGCAAATTTTTTTTACCCAATTTTTTGGCAACGAAAATTGCGTGCCTGTATTTCATTTTCAAATAAGGCAGAATGATACAGCATGAGGTATTTAGAAAAACATAAACTATAATGTCCACTTTTATTTTGGTACCTACATTTTTTATCACATTAACACATCAAACTTATAAAATTTACAGTCAATAATTATAAAAGCTTCCAGCTCAGTAGCTATGACATTTGCCTGGTTAAGTCAGTGGCATGACAGTAACAACAGAAACACATTCCAATGTGCTGCTTCAGCTTGCTTGGTTAATGACAAAGATTTGGCTTGAAGACTATCTGTATCTGAAATAATACAGAAGAAACAAGTTTGAAAGTAAGAGTGAAGAAAATAATATTGAAAATTCTAAACTAAAGATAATTAAGGAATAAAATCACATGTACTACTGTCATTATAAGAGTACAGGAATCAGTATAAGTTATCTGAAGGCATTTTCTGTTTGTATGTTACTTAACTGAATCTTTCTTTAATATTTCACAGTCATAAGCCATTTATAAATGAATACTTCTGCAAGAGCTCTAGGGGTTACAAAACTTAAATTTGATTTTAAGTCAAATCAAGGTCAATCTTTTTTTCCAAGGAATTCTCTAAAGCCAAATGTCAAATAAATTTCTTGTAAAGGAATAATTAGGTAAGCATAAAATGGCAATCAACCCCCTCCCCCGAAGAAAAAAAAATGAAAAAAAAACATATAAAAAAGCAACCATTACTCTTAACCAATATTTTCTTTTGATCTGTTTATCAACATTGATAAGATTTACTGAATGCAAACTTACCGTCAACAGGTCAAGTTGTCAACTGCAGAACATAATTTGTCGCTATTTCATACCCAAACTTCAGATTTGATTAGCGATAATCTTGTACTAACTTCTCCTAGAAAAAATAGTAGATTGTACCTGTCTTAATGCATACATGCGATTTATTTCAAATTTGTACTGTCTACTCTATCTTCGGCGTACATGTTATGACGTCATCGTGAAAAATCGATTCCGTGAAAGCTGGTAGTAGCTACCAGTGTGTCTAGCAGGTAAGTGTGGGTTACGCATGAAGATTAAATTAAACGAAATATCGGGGGAAATAAATCTATTCATTATTTTTTAATAAATGTGTGCATTATTAAATACTATTGAAAAGTATCATTGTATTTAACCTAAAATGCAATGGTCGCAAATAGGCTCTGTACAAGTACTGTTGTTTAATATTTTTAAATATTTAGATACATAGGCTATACTCAACATTTATCAATTGGTGGTTTGCCTTCTTGTTTACTGCTAATGACTGCCAAGTGTCACTCTCGGATAAAATACTGACTTCATTTATACATGCATATATATTTATATGACAATTAAGAACGTAAAAGAAATATTGAAGGAAACTATTTGAAATACACTTCAAATTATTCAGTATTTGTACAAATAATATTTCAAGAGCTCTTTTTCACCGATTGCCGATATATAATACCATATTAAACCTATTGATAAAGTTAAATGTCTTCTTGACATACTTTATTAATTTACTAAAAAGGAACTTTATTGTGATCCAGCCATATGCTGTGTAACTATAAAGGAATGGTCACATATTTTAATTGAAATAAATTTTAAGTAGAGGATATTAAAAAAAAAGTCATTGAGAAGATCAGAATTTTCAAATGAACAGATTAAGAGACTTATAAATGTATAAGGTGTATGTATTGTTGTTTCATACTGTTTTGGTGACACTTTTGTTTGTGTCCCTTGTTGTTTTCTCGTCTATGGTTAGTTTCTTCCCTTTGCCCCTAGTTTTATTTCTTTATTTCGCCCCCTCCCCCGAATTTCCTATCCCCTTCTCCTGTGCCCGTTAATTTAGTGGTCCTGTTTCATACTGTTTTGGTGACACTTTTGTTTGTGTCCCTTGTTGTTTTTTCGTCTTTGGTAAGTATCTTCCGTTTGCCCCTAGTTTTATTTCTTTATTTCGCCCCCTCCCCGAATTTCCTATCCCCTTCCCCTGTGCTCGTTAACTTAGTGGTCCTATTAATCATTCATTTATTTATTTTCTTTGATTTCCTTCTCAGTTACATTTTAGTGATAAGCCTGACCGTGCTCTCCCTTGCGCCCTTTCCCGTTTTAATTTAGGATCCTCCTGGGCTCCTTGCCAATGGTTCATGTTCCTGGGTCGTGTGGGGTTTGCGTTCATTAAACGCCGCCTTTCCTTGTTCATCTTGTTTATCATATTGTATACATGTATACCGAACCGTAACAAACAGATAATGATTATCAATACAAGGTTCGGCAAGCAAGCAAAGAAATGTAAAGAAACAGAAAAAACTTATCCACATTCATGTATCCACCCTCCAAAAAAACCCACCAAAAACGCCTGAAACTGCAAAATCGAAACATAAATACACAGGAGTGCCAAAGACGGCTCTGGTAGGTTCAAGTGCTCCCTTTCGCCGGTTTAAACAGAATTGATCACTTAAACATAATAATGTTGAAATTTTTAATCAACATCCACAGATGTGTACATAATACGGCGGTAATCATGGAACTTTCAATGTGACACATTCGAGGTGCCGTTCAACGGGAACTAGATAACATGGAATCTTTAATGGGTATCAGAGGTTTTGGTGCCTTTTGCGACAGTCGTTCCAACATTTCTCCCATCTGTCTTACATTGTTATGCTATTCAACATCTAAATAACTGTCACTAAATTTCCGCTTGCTGTGTTTTTATCATAAACCCCGTCAAATCTGTGCGACAATTGTATTTTACTGAGGACTGTCTGAAATTTCATTTTATAGTTTGAAATTTTTTTTATTTTTTTTCAGAGTTTTAAAGTTATTTTTGGTTGTTTTGAACTTCTTCCCATACACAACCGTCCTCAATTTCTTTTAAAGATAATAAACTAGAAATTGATATGGAGTGTAATATAAATTGAAATTCTTCTTTGCTTCATCATGTATTTTATAATTATAATTCATTAAGATGTACCTACAATTACATTGTATTTTCGTATGTGGGAAATCATGACAGGGTTATAAAATAAAAAGGTAGTTCAGAAATTTCACCTTATGATCACAGATGTTAAAAAATCCAACTTAATAATATCTAATTTGACAATTTAAACGCCGGACTTAAATGCAGTATGATCTGACATCGGACATCATAAACTATTTAATTTCTAAGTAAGGTTATCATAATTTCCTTTACACATTCTCTTTTTAATGCTGAAATATTTGTGTGTGAATAAAAGAGTTATTCCTGCAATAATTCATATAAATAACATAAACAAATTGTATAATAAAGCTTGGCAAATACAATTGATTGCCGCCGATACCTGTGTTACACCATGGATTTTACCAGTGTTTACAATTTTACCATGACACCGCTTTCCAATATGGCCGCTTTCAATAATTTTCAACGATTAAAAAAATTAAAGTGGAATATTTAGACTTCTGTTCGACTTGGAAGTATGATAATTTGGAACCTTACATAAAAAACGATTCTCTTTCAGGTAATGTAGACCGTTTCTTTGAAACTTTTCTAGTTTTCGCTCCCAACAACTTCTAATTGGGAAGCGTCCGTGCATAAAAATGCAGTTCGTGGTTGGACTTGGAAAAAGACAGCGCCCGTCCAAAATTATCTCGGTGTCTCTTTGACAAGTCTAATTAGTTGGACTAACGTACCGTTATCGGAATACCCCGCCATTTATCATTGAGTTACATTGTAAATGGCGGCGCCCGACTAGAACTGACACTGAAAATTTCTTTGATAGGTATAGAATTTTATATATTTTTTAATTGTTTTTTATGTGATTTTCTTTTAAATATACATGTGTAGTCTATAGCCGGGCTTCGCGGGCCCAGTCTTTGACGGCAATATCCGGTTATCTGCCCCCCGGGACTGAAAAATTTTAATCAATTTTTTATGACAGCCTTGTGCTAAACATTTCTAATCTGGATCATTTAGGCGCTTGAAATGTATCTCATACGCATGCGCATTAAAAATAAAAATATTTACTTACCTTGCGTTATGTCATGTACACGTGACAACTGTCAAAGGTAAGATATCTTCTTCTTGAAGGTGTATCACAGAATATAAACAAAACAAAAGTTCTTATATATTTACAGTATATAGCTGACTGCTGAAATCGTTGTACTACTTGGTACATGTATGAAGAGGTCCTTATCTAGGACTTTAATTATTACTTCAAAGTAACATTATGCGATCTTTACTGAAAGTCGTCATCCGAAGATGACCACAACAAATAATTTGACTTCGTGTATGGGTTTGCTTCTCTTCTTTTATGGGACCTTTTTTTCTCAGATTTCGTCGGTGCGTAACCTGCGGGATGGCAAACATTATCCGTTTTGGTTTTCTTCCTGGTACCTGTGCTGTTATCTTTACTGGTTCCTGCGACGGCAATGGGGCATTCAGGCGCTTCCACAACGGTTTCATCCAATGAACTGTCTGAAAACAGGTCTGACAATAATGCAACTGTTTCTGGCCGAAGATTTTCAGATTTCCTTTCCCGTTGCGCAGCTGTTGGAACATCATCATCAGATGAAATTGTGACGATGTCATGTTCAGGATGTGAAGATGGTGAAGGCGTAGTTCGTGGAATTGGTGGTGTTCCTGTTAGATAGGATTCAGGGTTTTCATCAACACTGGAACTTGATTCGCTCTGGGCATCTGTTACTTCTGGTTCCACTGTCCAGTTTGTCATGTTTCCTACTGCGCCGGACCAGGAATCAAACAGTGGGGTAGTGTACATATACTGAGGTGGTTCCTGTAGGGTATAAATTGATCTCAGGAGATCAAAAAATGCTACATATGTGTCGCCTTTCACATCGGCACGCCACATAATCTCCGCCATGTGACCTTCCCATTGATTTGCTTTATTTCCGGACATCTTCCGAAAATGGTCTTTAGCATGCTTCCAGGCCCCTTCTATTCTATTCGTATGTACCGTAACTATGTCCCCGGTTTCAAGATTTTTGTACTCCTTTTTAAACGAATATTTGTGTAACACAGAGAAATGTCGGTACCCCAATTCATTTAATTTACAGTAGGCAGTCCATCCATCGCTGAAAATGGTGCTTCCCTTTTCTACGTGGCGTTCGATTAATGGGATAAGCGTTGCATTCGATCTGTCCTCTACAGGATATAGGATAACTGTGTTGGAAGCTCTCTCTACCATTCCAAACACCCATACCTGTTAAAAATCATAAGATATTTTTTTATTCAATATTGCATTGCATGAAGTAATTAGATATGAAAAAGACAGTAATAACATATTACTAAAGGTGTATACCCGAGTTAACGAATTACACATGCATATCGAATGCAAAAGAAAGGTATATTGGCATATTGGTACCTAGCTTTGTTTAAAAATGTACATGTGAAACAAATGTATGTATATATATTTTAAAGAATAATATTTCAGTGTAAAGACTGCTTACTTTTAATCCTTTATTAGGATTTCCTCGGTGAAATTTCACTCTACGGCCAAAGAGGGATTCATCAATCTCCACTTCCCCAGTAAGCACACGATGCTTCATGTTGCGATGAAAATATTCCTTGAATATCTCCCTTATAAAAGATGCCCAGTCAACAGCTGTGGTCTTGTAGTGCACACCGGCGGAAAGAGACACGTGCCTAAGAGATAGTCCATCAAGGTAGGATTTTACAAACATGAAAATGTCCTGAATGCAGAGTTTTGAATTTTCGAAAAAAGAATTCGTCCTGATGGCAACCTCATGGTTTCTGTTTTTATTGCATCGTAGAGTGGCTCCTGAAGGTTTACCGGCCCTTTGGCTTGGCCTCATGGTACCAGAACATGCATCGTCGCCTTTTGAGCAAGGCATGCTTTTAAGAAGCAAATTATTGTCCATGAGCCATTTATTCAACGCACTGTCATCCTGGTTCATCAATATGAAGAAATTCCAGGGATTCTGCAAATCACATATTTGAATTTCGTCAGCGTTCAATATTCTTTTTCTATAATTTCCCGCATTGATGCTTGAAGACGCCATATCTATTCAAGAACTGAAGGAAGACTAGAGCACGAGGCACGGACTGCACAGCGTAGTGAGCCAGAGTAGTGAGCCGTGAAATCATATAGCAAGGGGTTCATATGGGATTTTACATGATAAAGAAGAAAAGCTGGTTTAAAATATGAAGAAATTGTATTTCCTCTACGGAATGAAGTTATACATTTTACAGCTAAACACTTCAGTATATTGTTCATTCAGTATAAAATTACTGACGGAATGAACCCTGGCATTGATACTGCTTATATATCATTTCATTATATCGTTCATTCCGTATTAAAATAGCCGACGGAATGAAGTTATACATTGATACTGCTCATATAATTTCATCGTACCGTTTTAAAATAGCACACGGAATGAACTTATACATATATTCTTTTAACATCGTTTCAGTTTATCGTTCATTCCGTATTATATAGCCAAATTATATCGCCGATATATATATACTCCGGTTATCAGTCCCGGGGCAGATACGTACTGGGCATTCTTAATGTTACTTTTAATGTCAGTAAAGACATATCATTCCTTTGATGCTTATTAAGACAGTACCCCCAAAACATTGCCAAGCCCCATTTTTTAAAGCATGATGGCCCCCGAAGAAAACCCTCTTCCCGGGGAATACTTCCCCTTTAGTAGCATTTAATTATTGTTAGTAATTTATTTCGTCACTATATATATACTCCGGTTATCAGTCCCGGGGCAGATACGTACTAGGCTTTCATAATGTTAACTTAAAGTCAGAAAAATTAAATTTATTCCTTTTATAAATGCTTATTAAGACAGTACCCCCAAAACATTGCCAAGCCCCATTTTTTTTAAAGCATGATGGCCCCCGAAGAAATAGAGGATATTTGTTTAGTTCAGTGTAAGATCGGAATATATTTCACCGAGTGAGCACCAAAAGGTTTATTTCATGAGTGGCGCAGCCACGAGTGAAATATAAACTTTTGGTGTTCACAAGGTGAAATATATTTCGATCTTACACTAAACTAAACAAATTTTCTTTTTTATTATATGCAAAGAAACGTTTTAAAAAGACATTTAACCTAATATTGAATGAAAAGCGCGCCAAATTATTATACAACGTGACGTCATTTACGACGTCACGTCATTAAGTTGGTACCCAGTACTGTGCACGCTTGTATTTCATTGAAACAACGTAAGGGGCTTAAATTCAAAACAGTGAAATTATCAAAGTGGTAATTTCACTGTTTCAAACAGTGAAATTACCAGTTTTATATCACTGATATATTTCTATAAACCACCGAAAAGCATGTAATAAAACCCTCTTCCCGGGGAATACTTCCCCTTTAGTAGCATTTAATTATTGTCAGTAAATTATTTCGTCGCTATATATATACTCCGGTTATCAGTCCCGGGGCAGATACGTACTAGGCTTTCATAATTTTACTTTAATGTCAGAAAAATTAAATTCATTTCTTTTATAAATGCTTATTAAGACACTTCCCCCAAAACATTGCCAAGCCCCATTTTTTTAAAGCATGATGGCCCCCGAAGAAAACCCTCTTCCCGGGGAAAACTTCCCCTTCAGTAGCATTGAATTATTGTTTGTATATTATTTCGTCGCTATATATATACTCCGGATATCAGTCCCGGGGCAGATATGTACTAGGCTTTCATACAAGTAATACCTAGTACGTATCTGCCCCGGGACTGATAACCGGAGTATATATAATTATAGCGACGAAATAAATTACTAACAATATTAAAATGCTACTAAAGGGGAAGTATTCCCCGGGAAGAGGGTTTTCTTCGGGGCATTCATGTTTTAAAAAATGGGGCTTGGCAATGTTTTTTGGGGGATACTGTGTGAATAACTTCATACGGAATGAACGTTATTAACTCGTTTTCAAAACTATCACTACATATGCTCAGTACGCATCTGTCCCGGGAATGAAAACCGGATTTTATATAACTACATGTGTGTTATTAAATGATATTACCCCTCTTGTAGCCCTTACATACCTAACTGTCTATACTGCTGTATAGTCACGTAAAAATGCATTTATCAGTAATTTAAGTTACATGGATGACAAAACGTTCAATACATGCTTAAATGTATAGGAAATAAATCTTGCAGCAAAGCGCGAAATTTATAGTAAGAATTAATGCCCTTCCTTGGGAGTAACCTCAACCAATGAAATTCAAGGAAAAACAAGCGTCCAAGAGATCCTGATTTTTGGATGAACTAATCTGCCCCGGGGGGCAGATAACCGGATATTGCCTCTTTGACTTCCCCGTATTAGGATACAGTAGATCTATGATAATTTTCCAAAAGGTGTTCAGCGAAAACGAAAGTAGAAATTATTAACCAATTATTTCGTTCTAAATTATTTCGAATTCAGACCTGAATCTAACCAGTTTCTGACCTCAATTCAACCAATACAAGGGGCAGGACGTGAAGTGGTTGCACACTTGGTTCAAGCGAGCGAATTGGTTGCAAACTTGACATTATGGCAAACACGGCGTGAGTTTTTGAAATGGGTAAACGAATTTTTGCCAGGCAAATGGGTTTCTTTGATATTTTAAAGTTCATTAGTATGTCTATTCCATAATTCAATATATATGAATATAAATAATATCAATAAATAAATTTCAAATTCAATAAATATCACATGTCAAATTTCAAAATATCTACATGATCAATTTATATCTTCAATAACTTCGTCAAAACAGAATCAAGGATGCTGAAACCTTTAACCAAGTGTGGCATATATATTGCATTATGGAACAGACATACCAATGAACTTCAAAATAACAAAGAAACCCACTTGCCTGGCAAAAATTCGTTCACCCGTTTCAAAAAATCACGCCATATTTGCCATTATGTCAAGTTTGCAACCAATTCGCTCGCTTGAACCAAGTGTGCAACCACTTCACATCCTGCCCCTTGCAATATATAACAATAATGTAACTAAAATGTGTCCATAATCTGACCAAATTCAGACATTCCGAAAAGTAACAGGTAAATCTGTTCTTATTTTATTAAATCTATATACATGTATATAATATAAACAATAAATACAAGTTGTGGCCTCCCATTACCAGCACGGGTTCGTAAAATGCATTCACACGTGTAAACTGTATAAAATATCCTCCATTGATTCCATCAAAGTTATTGTAGAAGTTAATATATGAATCAGGGATCATCGATCCTGGGGGGAAATTTTAGGGAGAAGGGAAACAACCCAATGTGTATGCATTAACGAATTATAGACAGGGCGGACCGTATGTTTGGACGGGCGGACCATATTTTGGGACAGGGTGGACCGTTTATACCGGGAATAAACTTTAACCTTTACTTAATGCAGTTTATTGATTAAAAATATTTTTTAGGATATTATTAATAACCACATTGAGTTGGATATTATGCAGGTGATAATTGACCAATATTACATGCCATTGTTTGTTAAATATAAGATGGAAAGCCGCTAAAATTGAAATTCTTTATTAAACAATATCTGAAATATATGAACGAAGCTATCCTATTATGTGGTTCCCAAACTTAAAAGCGCTGCGCATTTTACACACGGCAAAGCTGGGGCCACATAATCGGATAGCTTCGTTCATAGCCGTCTGGTCCATTGAATTAATCGAAACTTTTTGTCGTTGAAAAAACACCGGCGAGAATATTGATGTTTATTTCGGCTGTTGCGTTGTTTATATTACCGTTGAAGTTTAAAATTGTGTATTATTATAGATGTTGAAATATGATTTTTTTTCAAAACGGCATATATTAAGATTTTTTGATATATATGATCAGTACATGTCCTGGGATTGACAAATATGCATTTTATTTGGATTTTAAAGGCGTTTTGAGCTCCAAACCCCAAGTGTCTGTGAATTGCTGAAGAATGTCCAGTCCGCAATGTATTGATTTTGACATTTTCACATTTGAAGCATGTAGAATACATAACTTAGCAATGCACTGGCTTAGTAACCTCAGATTTGGCAGGGAGGTTGTCCTTGAACTCTAAATGGCCACTGTTGATTCTGACAAAGTGGTATGCGGGGGTATTCACGCCATGATAGTGGCAGTTCAAGTTTATATTAACATTGAGGGCATTTTATAAGGAAAATATGTTTTATATATGAGATTTCCTCAAACCATTCACATTAGCTTATACAACCTATTTTATACTTATAATTGTATGGGTCAATATCTATAATAATGAATATAAAGTTAGATTAATCCACAATCCACCTTATGTTGTGTGCACATGATTAAAATATTAATATCATATGAAGATTTAAGTTTTAGATCGATGTTAATTTTTATACCCCCACACAACAAAGTTGTAAGGGGGGTATACTGGAATCAGCTTGTCAGTCCGTCCGTCCGTCCGGCCGTCCGTCGGTTTTTTCTTGTCCGCCCAATAACTTAAGATTCCTATGACCCAAAGTCTTCATATTTGGCATGGAGGTTAGTCATGATTAGTAGATGACCCCTATTGATTTTGAGGTCATCAGGTCAAAGGTCAAGGTCACAGGGGCCTTGATTTCAAAAAGCTTGTCCGCCCAATAACTTAAGATTCCTTTGACCCACAGTCTTCATATTTGGCATGGAGGTAAGTCGTGATAAGTAGATGACCCCTATTGATTTTGAGGTCACCAGGTCAAAGGTCAAGGTCACAGGGGCCTTGATTTCAAAAAGCTTGTCCGACCAATAACTTAAGATTCCTTTGACCCACAGTCTTCATATTTGGCATGGAGGCTAGTCATGATAAGTAGATGACCCCTATTGACTTTGAGGTCACCAGGTCAAAGGTCAAGGTCACAGGGGCCTTGACTTCAAAAAGCTTGTCCGCCCAATAACTTAAGATTCCTTTGACCCACAGTCTTCATATTTGGCATGGAGCTTAGTCATGATAAGTAGATGACCCCTATTGACTTTGAGGTCACCAGGTCAAAGGTCAACGTCACAGGGGCCTTGACTTCAAAAAGCTTGTCCGCCCTATAACTTAAGATTCCTTTGACCCACAGTCTTCATATTTGGCATGGAGGTTAGTCATGATTAGTAGATGACCCCTATTGATTTTGAGGTCACTGGGTCAAAGGTCAAGGTCACAGGGGCCTTGACTTCAAAAAGCTTGTCCGCCCAATAACTTAAGATTCCTATGACCCACAGTCTTCATATTTGGAATGGAGGTTAGTCATGATTAGTAGATGACCCCTTTTGATTTTGAGGTCACTGGATCAGAGGTCAAGGTCATAGGGACTTTGCCTTCAAAAAGCTTGTCCACCCATTAACTTAAGATTCCTTTAACCCACAGTCTTCATATTTGGCATTGATGTTGATCATGACTATAAGGTGACCCCTATTGATTTTGAGGTCACTGGGTCAAAGGTCAAGGTCACAGGGACCTTGACAAAAAAAGCTTTTCTTCTCAATTGCTAAGAATGTCCTGTCCGCAATGTATTGATTTTGACATTTCACATTTGAAGCATGTAGAATACATAACTTAGCAATGCACTGGCTTAGTAACCTCAGATTTGGCAGGGAGGTTGTCCTTGAGCTCTAAATGGCCACTGTTGATTCTGACAAAGTGGAATGCGGGGGTATTCACGCCATCATAGTGGCAGTTCTAGTTTAAATTCAAATCTGTTCAATATGTAAATGCTTATAATTATGACATGTTTAGGATAATAATGATGCCAAAATATGTATAGAAAATTAAATAGCAATATTTAATTCGAAAATAAACATGGTCCGCCTCGTCTCGAGTCACTGTCCGTCCTGTCCCAAAATATGGTCTGACCCGCCCTGGTACGGTCTGTCCTGTCTCACGGTCTGCCCTTCCCTGGTACGGTCCGTCCTGTCTCACGGTCTGACCCGCCTTGGTACGGTCTGTCCTGTCTCACGGTCTGCCCTATCCTACATGTACCACCGCATTATCATGCATGGCTAATTGGCTGTACATCCTTTAACTATAATATCAGTGTTTTTTTTCTTTATATAACTACTACCCTAAAACGGTACCATTCCCAATAGAAAATAGACATTAAAATTCCCAATTTCCAATGTTAAATTCCCAAAACGGCTGTTCAAAATGCCCACAAGGCCAAGTGATTTTTCTAAGATCATTTAAATCCAACATATTCATATAAATCACCACTCAATAGTTCTATTTTGACAGTAGAAGCTGTTAGCTATCTTTATTCATGATGTCTAATCTCATTTGTAGCTGAAAAAATGCATTAAAAAAATTCCCAATTTTAGTCAAAATAACGCATTTTTTTCCCAATCAGTCTGGTACCGGCCCCATTCCCAAAGTAGAGAAAAAAAACACTGAATATAAACACAATTAACAACACTTATAACATTTCCACAGTTTATTTATTAATAGTAGATCTGGCAATGGCCTCTAAACGTTTTTTAGCTGCAAATATGGATAAAAACAAATAAGTTGTAAGATTTCTCTAAATATTTGTTTCTATGTTTTCATATAGATTAGTTGTTAATGTCACGGATTTATATTACAGGGATCGGTCACTCCAAGTTAACCCTTATATATAAATTTCCCAAATATCTTGTTGCGCACCCGATAAAGGTACATCAATCGATAAATTTACTGCCACTAAGGGTAAATGCCTGTTTGCAATGGATACCTACTTTACAAAATACTGTACAGCTTTTCCATTTATTATTCGATTTTGGAAATTTAAAGTTTATTTTGGAGAAAAATACTTGTTTAATTCAAATATCTTAAGTTGTTATTTTAAAGATACAGACTATCTGTCCGCAACAACAATTATAAAATTAATTTGACGAAATCCGCGTTGAATTTACCTTTTTGCATCGCCTCTACGGACTACTCCTCATAAACTACTGGTGCAATTTCATCCAAACTAATTTCATCCAAACTTTACAGGAATGATCAGTATCAAGTCTTGTTGTGCATATTGTCAGCATTTTCCGGTTCAATGATTTTTGTAAGAGTTATGGCCCTTTTATAATTTTTAATTTTAAAGTTTGTCCGGACTACTTCTCTTATACCACTAATGCAATTTCAATGAAACTTTACAGGATTGATCTGTAGCTCAAGTCCTTGCGCATATTGCACGGGTTTTCTGGTTGAATGATTTTTGGCCGAGTTATGGCCCTTTGATAAAAAGGTGTTTTTTTCTGTGTGTTGCCAGATACACAAAAGCTTGTCCGGACAACTCCTCATAAACTACTGGTGCAATTTCATCCAAACTTTACAGGAATGATCAGTACCAAGTTTAGTTGTGCACTGTTCGTCTGTCACAAAATTTGTCCCATAATGAAATTGGCCATTATGAGGCGACACATGTGATTACTGATCGCTCTTGTTTATTTTAAAAGCAGATATTTGAAATTTATTATTACGGTAACATAATTAATTCAATTTCAAAATATAAAAGAAGCAGATGTAAGTTTTTCACAGATGATCAAAGATGTGATATTTAAGATTTATTGGGTTATGTAGTCAAATTTATTGACGCACAATTGTTTTACGGGTAAATGTATTGCGGGCTTAACATTTATTTGCTCAACATGTAATTTAAAAAGTAAATTTATTCATTTTTATTTAGTACAAAATATTGTTGATATTGTCAATTTTGCCATTTTCATAGAATATTTAAATTTCCTTCATCATTTATATCATCATTATTTTTTTGTAAATCTGTTTTCAAATGTCGATGCAGTGAAGTAGACAATCAGCGTAACAGTAAAGTCGTAACTCCCGTGTGGCTGTCTCGATTTTCGGCCTTTTTTAATGTCACTCGTATACATGTATTTAAATTATTCTTTTTTTTTTAACAATGGAAACATTATAATATTATATCATTTATTTATTGATGCTAATTTGTTGGCGAGTGTTTTCGTGTATTTTCGTACAATTGAATATTGACAGTCTGCGATGAATTTCATTAAAGTTTAAAATTTTTAAAACAGGGGGCAATTATCTTCCCTTTAGAAATTTAAGAAGACAAATGCTGGGTGTGTTATTTTTTTTTCAGACGTACATATGTATTTTAGTAAATTACCGTGTGTAATAAATTGATCATTGGTCACCCAAGAGAGCGGAATGTCCCTGCAATATTTCACAGTGATCAACAGTGACGATATTCCGCAGCACAAATTGCACCCGATCGGGTGATTACAGAAAGTCAAAACTGTAGCAGGGACGTTGCCGTGACAATCCAATCGTAAAATAATCGCAGGGATTGGCGGACTTTAGTAAATTGTTTAAGCTGTACTGTACATTTATTGAAAGTAGATTTATAATTGATATCGAGATGTGTTTCTTATTTCTTTTATGGTTTGTAAAGTTTCCTTGCTTATAATTCTGAAGAAAAAAAGACAGGAAATATGTCTCGAGATGACGTCTGACATATCTTCCAAGTTCTACCTAAAGTCTCCTCACTTCTTTGTAAATCAGCTTGAGGGAGAAATCACTTCTGACCCAGCTCAAACTCTGCCTTTGTATCAACCTTTTACTTGACACAGATTGAAATGTGATATCAAATTATAGAAATTAATTGCAGAGATGTAGAACATAATATCTACTTCTGTATATGACCATTTCTAACAACGAATCTCAGTTGAGCAATCTGGGGCCAATATGTAATCTTGTGATTGTAACAATGCCTTGATTGTAAGTCAAAGTTCATGGTCCCTTAACTGGGGCCAGCTTTCAGGGCATTTGAGTGTTTGTGTTTAGAAATAGTTAATGTTGGTTTTCCATGGATTCTTACAAATTGTAGTTACAAATATTTCTTTTTTTTCTAGAAATCAAGATGGCACATGAGATACATTTAAAGAACAACAAATACCGGCAGTGGGTTAAGGCTGGCCTAGGCTTGGGTTATCTTAAAGAGGGACTTGCGCCATTTTGTGATGACATAGGAAGACAGCAGCACAACGATATTATAAACCAAATACAACAAACAAAGACTCCTCAACCAAACATACCATGTGGCGCCTGTCAGATAACAACTCTCCAGCCAGATCATGTCCGAGTCTCAAAAGGGATATGTCCCCTCAAACAAGATAAATGTAACTGTTGCTTTCCAAATAATAACCTGTACGAAAATGCCTACCCTGACTACACCCTGATTTGACATGGGATCAAAAATTTATTCCCAGCCAGGTTTTATAAGCTTTTCAGTTGACTATAGAGGAGACAGAAATCTATTTTTAGATTTTGTAGTATACAATATATAGTGTTTTCAGGGTGGATTCAACGAAATATTTAAATGAGCCAGAAAAAATACCACCCTGAAATGGAAATCCAGGGCAGAATTTTTACTCACACAGATTTCTAAAAATAGATTTACTTCTAGTTAAATTAAGAGCAATTTCAGGGTGGGATTAATTTGAAATATTTAAATGAGCCATAATTCACCCTGATTTCTGTTTAAAAAGTCAGGCCAGACTTTTTTCTTCTGTTATTATCCTGCCCCAAAATTTTGCAAATCCCACCCTGAAATTAAAATAAAAATCCACCCAGATTCCTGTTCTTTTTGATATTTGACAAAATAATAATTGAGATATTTTTCACTTATCTGTATTTGATTTTCATACAATTAAATACATTTCAAAAGTCATTCTTGTTTGATATTTCCACTAGGCAGCTGCACACTGTATTACATAATTCCACACTATGGTCTCTGGACTACACAATCTGTAAACATATGAAAGCAGTGTAGGAATATGCTATAGTCAACTTTCAATTTATATATTAATCTAAAAGAAAATGTTACACCTTAATATAGAGAAATATGTCCATACAATGTAGTTTTAAAGGTATAATATTTCATTAATTGCAATCAAAACATCAAAAGAACAAATGATTAATGAAATTATTTTTAGGAAGCTTGACAGCATTATTAACAAATATGTACTGACTTTATGAAGTCATTAACCCTTTACCACATATATACGCGAAACAACGCACTTTCGACCCCTCCCCCTTTTTTTGGGCCTCAAATAGTGAAAAAAATGTCCTATTTGGGCCCCAAACATAAGTTTTCGTTTGAGAAATGTTGGTAAAAAAATTGAGCACTTTTTCGGCGCCGCCCCCCATCCAAAAGATACATCAGGGGGTTGCCAGAAGGGGGATGTGCCCCCTTCTGTTAGGGGGGTTTGAAGGGGGGCGGAGTCCCCCTCATCGCCAAGAAAATTTTGGACTTGTGAAAGGCTAAAAATGACCCCAGGTCGATCATAATGTAACGTTTTACCAACGCTGAAAAGCCTTTGACTCTATCTCAATCCCTTGAGAAGTTGCAGCCCTTTGAAATAAATTTTGATGGAAAAAATCGAGGCAAAATAGTGATTTTTGGCAATTTTGAGATGTCCCCTCGTTGCCATGGTAACAGGAAATTTGAGACTGAGCATGTCGTTGCAAAGGCAATGGTCCAGTCAACATTTGTGCCAAGTTTGATTACTATTGAAGCATTTTTCATAGTTTCATAGCAGTTTGAACTTGTAACAGGAGGCTTTTCAGTGAAAACGGCCATTTTTCACAATATGCTCATGGGGGAAAGGGTTAATTCTATAAAATTTGCCTGAATGAATACTTTTAATAATTAAAACTGAAACTAATTTTAATAGAAAATGAAAAAATTACCAGTAATATTTCTTCTATTGTATTCTTTTGTTCCAACTACACCATTTTCTTCTTCTTCATCCTCTTGTCACATGTTACTGAAATATTTGGCTTCAACCTAAATTTTGGAAGTAGAAAAAAACAAATATGCAATCATGTCATAATTTTTATTACATTTTAAGACTTCAGTTTTTTTTTTCTAAAATGGAATGATCAAAATGTATAGTTTATTTAGAAAAAATAAGAATGATTTCATTTTCCCTCCATATTTTAAAACAGGTTTCTTGGAAAGTTATTTAAAATCTTTTTTGAATAATGAGCTTACAGAATTCATAATTTTATGAAAAATCAAAAATATTAAGAACTGTAATTCAATTATAACTTACCATTTATCTGTTACAATTGGCTGCTTATTTCCCTCCATTTTTTTTTCAAATTGAATAACGGAGTTTAACACATCTATATTATGCTCCATGTTATATATAAATTTCACAATAAATTTCCCAAGAAAGTTCCGTATAGCTGGGGTAGTTGAATTCTTAAATCTCATTTTCTATGTAATTATCAAAACTCATTTATGTATTAATATATAATTGTAAGTTGATTTATTTGAATTAAAATCACAACTAAAGCCTCCAATCTTCCTAAAGAAAATGACCATGTTGGAAATAATTTTCAGGGTGTGATATTTGCTCTGGATTTTAAACTGCTGTCGGTCAATTTGTGGTAACTTCTCTATTTTCATCTGCCAGATAGCCCAGTTTAACATATAGTATTTTGAAATACTGTAAAAAGTTCCACTTGAAGGTTATTTGTTTATATAAACTGAAAGCTGACCTTAGAGAAGGAGATTCTGTACAGATTGTGAGATGATGGATATAAACTAAAAATCTTGAACATTACTTATTGCTGACCAATTAATGCATTGAATAATATTTTTTATCATATTAAGTTAAATAAAAATACAATCAATTACCAGTGACAATTATCAATTTTATAGATAACAATAAATCATGTTGAGCTATATAATCTACATAATTTAAAAAAAAAATAAAGAATAATTCAGTAAATGAAAAGAATTTTTGTTAAATGGAGTTTACCATAAATCAACTGAAACTTTCCAGAAATAGACATTATAATATATTTTCTTCTGAATTAAAACTTCAATTTTATGTAAACAGCAATGTAAACTGTACTATTAGTGTATTACAATATTCATTTCTAATAACTCTAACAAAGAAAAATCAGGCTGGAAATGAAGAACTTTTAAGACTGTATTGAAACTGGTTCTTAAAAATTTTCTAACATTGAAATATCTGGGTAGAGTTTGCTTATATTTCTCAAAGTCAGTAAAATCTGTGTCAAAATATTTTCAAAGTGCAAATATTCCTGCTTCCACCCTGACTTTTACCAAAATGAAGACGATGTCAGGGTAGAAAAAATTTGAATTCCCATGTGAGATTTCTTGAAAATTCAGGGTCCATGTCTATTTCACCCTGATTTTGCCAAGTCTGGTTCAAAACAGGCCTGAATCGGTCCTGTTTTTCATAAAAACCATGCTGATTTTTCGTACAGGAAGAGACCCTGTCCAAACAATGTATGTGGTGCCATCTATGACAGCATTATACAGAGTCATGCATCAATGCCACCGGCACCTTTTTGGAAAAACAGTGATGTCCGACAGTGGTCAACAGAACCGTGGGAGGTTTGCAAATGTTTTATAAATGCTCCTGGGTACAAGGACAAGACATCAGCAGTCGACACTGATTGCACTGGGTTGCTTCATGTTATCATAAATAACAATTACTTTCATAGTCATATTGGATGCAATGTTACAGGACCAAACAATCTTTTTTCAAAGGTAACTAGATTTGTATACTATAATTATTATACCCCCAAAAACGAAGTTTGGGGGGGGGTATATAGGAGTCACCCGGTGGTCGGTCGGTCGGTTGGTCGGTCGGACGGTCCAGACGTCCGTTGCATTTTCCTTGTCCGGAGCATAACTTGAAAACTAATGGTTGGAATTCAATATAACTACATATAATGGTCAAGCACATTGAGAGGAAGTGCAGTGCACAAGAACCATAACTCTATCTTGACTAATTACAGAGTTATTGCCCTTTGTTACTTTTCCTTGTCCGGGGCATAACTTTAAAACTACTGGTTGGAATTCAAAACAACTTCATACAATTGTCAAACACAATAAGGGGAAGTGCAGTGCACAAGAACCATAACTCTATCTAAAGTAATTACAGAGTAATTGCCCTTTGTTTCTTTTCCATTGCTTTTTTTTGTCTGTTGTATTTTCCTTGTCCGGAGCATAACTTAAAGACTAATGGTTGGAATTCAATATAACTACATACAATGGTCAAGCACATTGAGAGGAAGTGCAGTGCGTAAGAAACATAACTCTATCTTGACTAATTACAGAGTTATTGCCCTTTGTTACTTTTCCTTGTCCGTGGCATAACTTGAAAACTACTGGTTGGAATTCAAAACAACTTCATACAATTGTCAAACACAATAAGGGGAAGTGCAGTGCACTAGAACCATAACTCTATCTAAAGTAATTACAGAGTTATTGCCCTTTGTTGCTTTTCCATTGCCTTCTTTTTTTTGTCGGGACCATAACTTGAAGACTAATGGTTGGAATTCAATATAACTACATACAATGGTCAAGCACATTGAGAGGAAGTACAGTGCATAAGAACCATAACTCTATCTAAAGTAATTACAGAGTTATTGCCCCTTATTACTTTTCCATTGCTTTCTTTTGTCCGGACCATAACTTGAAGACTAATTGTTGCAATTCATTATAACTTCATACAATGGTCCAGCACATTCAGAGGAAGTGCAGTGCACAAGAACCATAACTCCATTTTGACTTATTACAGAGTTACTGCCCTTTGTTTCTTTTCCTTGTCCAGAGCATGACTTTAAAACTACTGGTTGGAATTCAAAACAACTTCATACAATGGCCAAGCACAATAAGGGGAAGTGCAGTGCACAAGAACCATAACTCCATCTTGACTAATTACAGAGTTATTGCCCTTTGTTACTTTTCCATTGGTTTTGTCCGGACCATAACTTGAAGACTTATTGTTGGAATTCATTATAACTTCATACAATGGTCAAGCACATTGAGAGGAAGTGCAGTGCATAAGAACCATAACTCCATCTTGACTAATTACAGAGTTACTGCCCTTTGTTACTTTTCCTTGTCCAGAGCATGACTTTAAAACTACTGGTTGGAATTCAAAACAACTTCATACAATGGTCAAGCACAATAAGGGGAAGTGCAGTGCACAAGAACCATAACTCCATCTTGACTAATTACAGAGTTATTGCCCTTTGTTACTTTTCCTTGTCCAGAGCATAACTTGAAAACTACTGTTTGGAATTCAGTACAACTTCATACAGTTGTCAAGGACATTAAAAGGAAGTGCAGTGCACAAGAGCCATAACTCCATTTTGACAAAATACAGAGTTACTGCCCTTTGATACTTTTCCTTGTCCGGAGCATAACTTAAAACGTACTGGTTGGAATTCAAAACAACTTCATACAATGGTCAAGCACAATAAGAGGAAGTGCAGTGCACAAGAACTATAACTCTATCTTCAGTATTTATAGAGTTATTGCCCTTTGTTCTTTTTCTTTGTTTTTCTGGACTTATTACAGAGTAATTCAATTAAACTTCATCAATGGCCAACCACATTGAAAGGAAATGCAACATACATGAACCACAATTATCTTTAATTGTTTCAATTCTATTACAAGGTATTCTGTTACTAGTAACATCCTCATTTCCGAAGCAGACTTGTGGGGGTATTAATCACATTTAGTGATAGTTCTAGTTATGTTTATTTTTAATTTTGAAGAATATTAAGCTTTACTGTAATATTAAGTCTGTTAATTAAGTATAAAAGCAAAAGAGAATGTTTTTACCTTAGTGCAGTTATTGGTTAACTCTTTATTATACCCCCAAAAACGAAGTTTGGGGGGTATATAGGAGACACCCGGTGGTCGGTTGGTTGGTCGGTCCAGCGGTCCTTTGCATTTTCCTTGTCCGGAGCATAACTTGAAAACTAATGGTTGGAAGTCAATATAACTTAATACAATGGTCAAGCACATTGAGAGGAAGTGCAGTGCACAAGAACCATTACTCCATCTTGACTAATTACAGAGTCACTGCCCCTTGTTACTTTTCCTTGTCCAGAGCATAACTTAAAAACTACTGGTTGGAATTCAAAACAACTCCATACAATTGTCAAGCACAATAAGGGGAAGTGCAGTTCACAAGAACCATAACTGTATCTAAAGTAATTACAGAGTTAATGCCCTTTGTTACTTTTCCATTGCTTTCTTTTGTCCGGACCATAACTTGAAGACTAATGGTTGGAATTCAATATAACATCATACAATGGTCAAGCACATTGAGAGGAAGTGCAGTGCACAAGAACCATAACTCCATCTTGACTAATTACAGAGTTACTGCCCTTTGTTACTTTTCCTGCCAGAGCATAACTTGAAAAATACTGGTTGGAATTCGAAACAACTTCATACAATTGTCAAGCACAATAAGGTAAAGTGCAGTGCACAAGAACCATAACTTAATCTTGACTTATTACAGCGTTATTGCCCTTTGTTACTTTTCCATTGCTTTTTTTGTCCGGAGCATGACTTGAAAACAAATGGTTGGAATTCAATATAATTTCATACAATGGTCAAGCACAGTTAGAGGAAGTGCAGTGCACAAGAACCGTAACTTCATCTTCATCTTGACTAATTACAGAGTTACCGTATAAGTACTTTTTTCTGCGGGAACTTTATTTCTGCTATTTCTGCGGTTCTTAAGGACAGCGCAGATTTAAAAACCGCAGAAAATTAAGCCTTTCACTGTGTCTATGTCGGAATATGTCAACTACCCGTATTGTATAATTACATTACTATACATGTACCGTTATCGGTTTTGTAGATGGGAAATTTTCTTTATGTATCCGTCATGAATAAAATATTAGAAAAAAAGTTACTTTATTTGTTCTTTTTGTTTAAATAATATCATGTTTGTATGATTTTCGCTCACCCTATGCTTGATTATTATTTGTAAAATAAAACTATTATAGTTTGACGGGTGCAATAAACATACCCTTTTGTATTTGTACAATATCTTGTGTCTACGTGCGATTTTACCATTGTTTATTTTTCACACTTCATATTTATACACATGCAGTATTACAATTAATTGTTGTCACTGCACGTTGTTAATCTATCTTTGTTTTTAGCTCACCTGTCACAAAGTGACAGGGTGAGCTTTTGTGATCGCTTTTCGTCCGGCGTCCGGCCGTCCGTCCGTAAACTTTTACTTTAAATGACATCTCCTCATAAACCACTAAGCCAATTTCATCCAAACTTCACAGGAATGTTCCTTTGGTGGTCACCTTTAAAAATTGTTCAAAGAATTTATTCCATGCAGAACTCTGGTTGCCATGGCAACCAAAATAAAAAACTTTAAATATCTTCTTTTAAAAAACCATAAGAGCTAGAGCTTAGATATTTGGCATGAAACATCTTCTAGTGAGTGTCTACCAAGTTTGTCCAAATAAAAGCCCTGGGGTCAAAATTGGCCCCGCCCCGGGGGGTCATTGATTTTCCCTCTATGCATATAGTATAAACTTAAAAAATCTTCTTTTAAAGAACCAAAAGAGTGAGAGCTAAGATATTTAGCATGAAACATGTTCTAATAAGTGTCTACCAAGTTTGTTCAAATAAAAGCCCTGGGGTCAAAATTGGCCCGCCCTGGGGGGGGGGTCATTGATTTTCCCTATATGCATATAGTAAAAACTTAAAAAATCTTCTTTAAAGAAACTCAAAGAGCTATGGCTAAGATATTGAGCATCAAACATGTTCTACTAGTGTCTACCATGTTTGTTCAAATAAAAGCCCCTGGCGTCAAAATTGGCCCCGCCCCCAGGGGGTCATTGATTTTCCCTATATGCATATAGTAAAAACTTAAAAAATCTTCTTTTAAAGAACCAAAACAGTTAGAGCTAAGATATTTAGCATGAAACATGTTCTAATAAGTGTCTACCAAGTTTGTTCAAATAAGAGCCCTGGGGTCAAAATTGGCCCCGCCCCGGGGGGGGGGGTCATTGATTTTCCCTATATGCATATAGTAAAAACTTAAAAATCTTCTTTTAAAGAACTCAGAGAGCTATGGCTAAGATATTTAGCATCAAACATGTTCTAATAGGTGTCTACCATGTTTGTTCAAATAAAAGCCCTGGGGTCAAAATTGGCACCGCCCCGGGGGTCATTGATTTTCCTCATATGTTTATAGCAAAAACTTAAAAAATCTTCTTTGAAAAAACCCAAATAGCTAGAGTTAAGATATTAAGCATGAAACATCTTTTAGTGAGTGTCTACAAAGTTTGTTCAAATAAAAGACATGGGGTCCAAATTGGCCCGGCCCCGGGGGTCATTGATCTTCCTTGTATGTGTATAGCAAAAACTTAAAAAATCTTCTTTGAAAAAACCCAAATAGCTAGAGTTAAGATATTAAGCATGAAACATCTTTTAGTGAGTGTCTACAAAGTTTGTTCAAATAAAAGACCTGGGGTCAAATTTGGCCCCGCCCCGGGGGTCATTGATTTTCTTTATATGTGTATAGCAAAAACTTAAAAAATCTTCTTTGAAAAAACCCAAAAAGCTAGAGTTTAGATATTAAGCATGAAACATCTTCTAGTAAGTGTATACAAAGTTTGTTCAAATAAAAGCCCTGGCCCGGCCCCAGGGGTGTCATTGTTTTTAACTATATGTGTATAGTAAAAACTTTAAAAAAAATCTTCTTTTAAAAAGCCCAATGAGCTAGAGCTTAGATGTTTAGCATGAAACATCTTCTTATGGGTGTCTACCAAGTTTGTGCAAATAAAAGCCCTTGGGTTAAATTGGCCCTGCAACGTTGGGGGGGGGTTGGGGGGGCCTATATACAGGTGAGCTACCTCAGGGCCATTATGGCCCTCTTGTTTAATGTTTAAATACCGATACATGATGATTACGATAAAACACATTAGAAGTCGTCTGCATAGTTACCGGAAGTAATGTACATGTTACATCAACAGATCATAAAATGTTCTCTGTTTGTATCGGTTAATTTTGTAAAAATATCAAAATTAGACCGCATAAACAAAAAACATCAATGCGAGAATGATAACACCGCAGAAATAAGATACGCAGAAATTTAAAACCCCTTATTTTAACAAAAATCGCAGAATATTAAGCCGGTAGAAATAAGTACTTATACGGTATCGCCCTTTGTTACTTTTCCTTGTTCGGACCATTACTTGAAAACTACTGGTTGGAATTCAATACAACTTCATACAGTTGTCAAGCACATTAAGAGGAAGTGCAGTGCACAAGAACCATAACACCATTTTGACAAATTACCGAGTTATTGCCCTTTGATACTTTTCCTTGTCCAGAGCATAACCTAAAACGTACTGGTTGGAATTAAAAAAAAACTTGATACAATGATCAAGCACAATAAGAGGAAGTGCAGTGCACAAGAACTATAACTCTGTCCAGAGAAATTATAGAGTTATTGCCCTTTGTTGCTTTTCCATTGCTTTTTTCTTGTCCAGAGCATAACTTGAAAATTACTAGTTGGAATTCAATACTATTTCATACAATGGTCAAGTATACTGAGAGGAAGCACTGTGTACAGAAATCATAATTCTTTCTGGACTTATCTAAAAGTTTTTGCCCTTTGTTACTTTTTATTGTCCAGTGCTAAACTTGTAGATTAATGGTTGGAATTCAATGAAACTTCATACAATGGTCAAGGGCAGTGAGATGAAGTGCAGTACACAAGAACCATAACTCTGTTTGGACTAATTACAGTTATTGCCCTTTGTTACTTTTTTGTCCTGTGCATAACTTGAAAACTTGTAGTTGGAATTCAATACAACTTCATACAATGGTCAAGTGCAATGAGAGGAAGTGCAGTGTTCAATAACCATAACTCCATCTTCAGTATTTATAGAGTTATTGCCCTTTTTTCCTTTTCCTTGTCTTTCTGGACTTATTGCAGAGTAATTCAATAAAACTTCATCAATGGCCAACCACATTGAAAGGAAATGCAATATACAAGAACCACAACTATCTTTAATTGCCCACAACCATAATTGTATTTCAATTGTTTTACAAGGTATTCTGTTACTTGTAACATCCTCATTTCCGAAGCAGTCTTGCGGGGGTATTAATCACATTTAGTTGAATTTTTATAAGAGTTTACCCATTACCGTGCTAAGATGAAATTATATCCATATAACTATGAGGTTAATGCAGTTTAATTTTGCCAGAGAAACAATTTGCAACAAATGAATAATGATTCAAAATTGTTACGCATAAAGTTGTATTCTTAAATATATTTCAGCAATACAATCTTTTCGCTAGCTCTTATTTTTGTGGGAAGGAAACAAAACCTATTTCTATTTTAAGCCCACTGTAAAATGTACAGAAGTAGGTTATTTGTGCTTTTTAAGTAAATGCAACACGTAAATATCATAACTTCAGTAAAATATTTATAAAATTTATCAAAAACCATTTCTATTCCATTTGCTTTTATATAATCTGCAGTTTAAACACAATAATAATAATGATTATTATGGTAAGTACTTTAAAGTAACTCCTTATTTACAGTTTTAATTCTCAACTTAGGAATTGTGTTTAGTCTCATTGCTGAACACTGTATTTATGTGAATGTTGTTTATTTGTTTTCTGTATATTAGGTACGGCAAAGTACCGAAACGAAATTTTTCACTCTAGCTCTATGGAGCTAGAGGAGAGTAAGGCTAATTGTTATATTCAATGAGCATGATAGCTGTTCTACAAGATGGTAAAGAACTTATCATCAACAAGATGCACAACAAGCTGTCAGGAAACTCCAAGATGTGAGTGTACATAATAAATTATAAGTTTGAAATCTTTAAAGAGTTAAATTATCATAACTTGAATTAAGCACATTTTACTAAATTTACAGAGTTAAATAGAAAAAAGTGCTCTAAAGCCCCAGTCATATTAGAGCTTACGACCAGTGAAGACCAGTTCACGATCACCAGTGACCTCTGGTCGCGGACAATCTTTAAAACGTCTTACGACGGTCATCGGTGATCTTTGACAGTCGCAGGTTATCTTATTTAGGTCCCACAACCAATTTCAGTCGTAGAGAGGTTTTGAGCTTGCACAAAAACCTCCTTGCGATCAAACAGGTCGCTAGTGATCTTATAAGGTCTTAAGGCTGTCGCACGATGGTCGTTCGGAAGTGCGACAATCTTACGACAGTCTTTACAAATTGCCACTAGTCACTGATAATCTTAAGAAGTCTTTAGTAATCGTGTGATGGTCGTACGACAAGTTGTAGGTGATCGCATGTTATGTCACGGTAGTCGTAAGTAATCCCAGGCAATCTTTAGACCAATCGTACGTTTATCATTA